>NC_058080.1:634818858-635118858 GCF_014858855.1 Bufo gargarizans | reverse complement strand
CATACACCCTTTAGGATAGGCCATTGAGATCCAATCTGATCTGACTTCAGGAAACCCGGCCGATAAGCTTTTTCCATTCGCCCCGGCCCTGGGATTGCTATTTAGTGAACAGCGCCGTTTACTGCAGCGCTGCTCCCATTCACTTTAATCAGTTCTTTTATTACTTCTTACACAACAGTTAGATTAAGATTTTGCCATTTCATTTCAAATTACTAAATTAAAAAAACAGACACAAATGGTTGGAAAATCCAATATACATGATCCCCAGTGTGAATTCGATATTCTCGTCTTGTAACGTGACAGAGGCTGAAGATGTCATATTTGTTTGTGTTGTGCAGAATTGTATCTAATGTCTTTGTCCAAGTTTTAGCTTTAGCAGACAGAAATGTTTATCTCTATGGAGGGAAGAAAGATAAGCAGCTGTCCGACACCATAGGCACCTCTTATCCTGTGCAAAACCAGTAGAGAAAAAAATCGGACATACTGTAGCTGATCCCATCTCTAAGGAATGGCAGACAGGGTCTGTGGTAGCTCATACGCACAGGGGTCCACGAGCTCCAGTGAGTTTGCATCCGGCTGAGAGGGTACTAAGCACAGCACCGTACATTGTATAGTGGTTGTGATTGGTACTGCAGTTCACTTGAATGGGACTGAGCTGCAACTAAGCCATGTGACATACAATGCAGTCAAAATGGTGCAAAGGCATTGCGTAAACAGGTGTTATTGAATGGGTTTTTATGGAGATTCAAATAACCGTAAAGCCTACACTTATTTCAGTGCTGCCCTTGTGTAATGCAGCCCTATGCAAGAGACAATTATGCCCTGATTTGTCATACAAATTTAAAATGATAATTTATGGTGGCAGCCAGTTACAGAAAATGTATTTTCTGACTTTTCAGAAATATAATAGATATTCATCTCTAGTGATGATCATTTTCCCCATTACTGTAAAAGTGATTAATGGGGGTACTGGGATTGATAACATGCATAGGAGACCATAATACCCTCCCTCTGTGGTCATATACAGTGAATACGAATCTGTCTTTCCTCCCTGCAGCCTGTTTGCATGTCCTTGACTGCTCCCTTTCCTCCTCTACACTAACTGAGATCACACCTAGCTGGATAAGGGGGCTGTTTTAACCTATGATATCTCAAGCTATGATTGGGCAGACAATCTAAGCTTTAAAACAAGACCAGGACCACAGTGCTAGCTGCCATAAAATTGGAGGTAAAGTCTTTAGAAATCAGGTCAGGAGTGATAATTGCAAGTTTATGCAGTTCTCACTGAGACCCCATTCTATGTGCTGTATCTCTGGTTTAATTCTATTTATTGCTTCATCAGCTTTAAAACATTACCAAGATCTTTGCGCTAGCCCAGTCATAGTGTAAGAAGTAGTCCTCTACAGCCACACATCCATGAACAGTGTTCGTTCAAATCAGTATAGTTCTTTCCTGTGTGAGCAAACACTGTTCGGGATGATCAGTTTTATAATCAGATGTTTTTTTCATTGAATTTTTCAATAACAAGCAAATTGCACTTTACAATCATACAGTCCACTTCAGTTCGGATCCAGGTGGACATATTATCGACAAACCCATCACAATGACATAGTAAATAATTGAGTGCAAGCCTTCAACCAATTCCCCCCCCCCCCCTTGAGATAAGCGAAGTAACATAATTTGGCCTAAATAAATTCATACAAAAATAGCAACAGTACAAATAGTCCTTTAGTTCCTTGATAATTGGAATGAAGAGGCAATGAAGCGCCCCAGGGGCAGCGGCAACATACCAGCAACATCACACACCTTTTTAGCGTTCAGACATACCTCACCCTATTATACCTCCCAGTCCTCTATTAAGAGCTGACCAGGGACTGCACACTCCAAATCTATCTATCCAGAGACCCCAAATAGCCTTGGATTTTGAGAGGCAATTTCGTTCAAGATAGACCTCCCTTTCCAACCTTATCACAACATTTAACCTTGCAGTAAACTCCGTTGCGCTCGGAGGCAGCGGCTGTATCCACTTCGCTGCCAATGGTTTACATGCCTGATATAAGATTCTATTTATTCCTGTAAGGACAGGTGCCTGTAAGTTATCAGAATCAAAAATGCCAAGCAAGCACATTTTAGGATCAGGGGAAACATTTGCACTATGTACTTTATTTATTAGTTTTATTATTTCTTTCCAATATAATCTCAAGGCACTGCAACTCTAAAACATGTGGAATAAATCAGCCCCCGCCTCCCCGCATTTCGGACAGGATGAGTCTTCTCTATACCCCACCTTATACATAAATAGTGGAGTTTTATACACCCTATGTATCATGAATAGCTGTGACATTCTAGCTGCTTCACTAAGAGATAAGCTCGGGGTCAATGCCAATACTTCTTCCCACTGGGTATCAGTTACAGCGCCAACATCATTTTCCTATTGCGTTTTAACCTTAAGCGGGAATTTCTTCAAGTATTCTCCATGTAGCGATCGATAGACTATCGAGATGGCCCCCTTTACTGAACCTACCGCCACTATTGTGTTAAGCGTCGGATTAGAGGTATATTGTAGTGATGATAGTTTGAGTTGTGCATCTAGTGCATGTCTTAACTGTAGGTATTTATAAAAATGAATGGAATAGAGGCCAAACTCAGAGCATAGCTGTTGAAACTGTTTCAAAAGTCCCTGGGAATATAGCTGACTAATGTTCCAAAGTCCTTTCTTTTCCCACTGGGAGAACCCAGTCAATTGAGATAGTTCTGGTAGGGTGGGATTGTTCCATATGGGAGAAATATTTAACATTCCTGAGACTCCCAGGACCTCCCCACACCTTCCTCATAAGTCCCAAAATCGGTGAGGATTTTATTTCTGAATCCACTTCCCCCTCCAAGATCGCAAAAGGCGGAGAACATTCTACAAGCCTACCTCCCCTCCTAGCACCACCAGCTACGCTTCATCCCTTAAAATGTTGCAATTGGGCTGAAAGGAAGTATATAAAAGGGTTAGGTAGTGCCAAACCGCCCCCATCCTTGCCTCTTTGTAGAGTTTCGTATTTGATTCTACTCCTTTTGTTTTTCCACAATAAAGAACAAAAGGTTTGTTGAATCTTGTAGAAATAATGCATGGATATCCATACCGGTGAGTTATGAAGCATCTATAAAAGTTGTGGCATTAGCACCATTTTAATCAAGTTACACCTACCTATTAGGGATATGGGCAGTTTATGCCAGGAGGCTGCTTTAAGCTTAAACTTGGCTAGTAATGGCGCTATATTGTCAAGTATGTACCTATGAGGATTAGTAAATTTCAACTCCTAAATATTGAAAAGATGACAGAAACCTAAGATTAGTATGGTCAAGACAAAGATTCTGTGGAAGTGAAGACAATGGGAGAATCGCTGACTTATTCCAGTTGATAAGCAATCCGGATTGTCTGCCAAAGTCAGATATAAGTGATATAATGGGGTCTATTTATGAGGCCAAGTCACCTACATGCAGCAGCATGTCATCCGCTTATAGCGACACACGTCCCTCCATGTCTCCTCTCACCAGACCCCTTAGAAGTGGTGTGGTTCTGAGCAGGCAAGCCAGAGGTTCTATAGCAACAGTAAATGAGAGGAGACAAGGGACAGCCTTGTCTCGTACCCCTCTCCAACTCGAACGCCGGGGAGACCCCCCCCCCCCCCCCCATTTACTCTAATTCTAGCTCTTGGCTGGTTGTAAAGCAAAATCACCCAATTAATGAACACCGGGCCAATTCCCATTTTGGACATAACTGCCCAGAGGTAATCCCACTCGGCGCTATCGAAAGCTTTGGCCGCATTGAGAGAGATCACAGCCCCACAGCCATCCTCCTCCCCCTATCCAGCTGGAGGTTTAGGAACAGACGCCTAAGATTCAGGGATGTGGATTTTCCAGGCATAAAGCCACATTGGTCTTCATGAATAATAGTGGAAATAACATTCAATAACCTATTAGCTAGAACCTTGGCCAACACTTTAATGTCCACCGTCAGCAGGGAAATAGGCCGGTAAGAGTCTGCCTGTGTAGGGTCCTTGCCCGATTTTGGGAGCACCACCACGATTGCCTCTCTCATCGAATCGGGTAAAATACCCGCCCGATAAGAGTCCTTGAAGACATTCAGGAGGTGTGGGTGCAACAACTCTTGGTGCCTCTTGTAGATTTCCCCAGGTAGGCCATCTCCTCCAGGCTCCTTCTCATCCAGAAAGGATCGTAGCACCAATTCAAGTTTTTCTAATTTAATGTCCCAATCTAGCATTTCTCGATGTTCCACTTAAGTATTTCTCTCTATCCTTCTGGCTAACTGTCAACCTAGATCGATAGACTTCCTTGAAATGAGCATGAAATATCCCCCCTATATTTTTCTCTCCGGTAACTAATTCCCCTTGCATATACCTAATAGAGGACACACAAGAGGGGCCAGTTTGTGCTTTAATGATAGTAGCTAATAGACGACTGGCACTCTCTCCCTCCATAAAATACTTTTGTGTCCTAAAGAAATGTTTATCCCCAGCTCTATCTATTAGATGTTCCTTTAACAGTCCCAGGGCCTCCTTCCAGTTCGGGGTGATCAGTTTTAATCTTTGATATTATAAATTACTATTCAGATTCCCAACAAAAAAGTTTTATATTACATATAGACATCATAATGCAGTCTAAAGTGCATTAAAGAGTGACTGCACTTTCAGAAAACTAGTTGTGATCCTCACTACCTGGCTCTTCTGGGCAACTGAAGATGGCCTCATAGACCCTGTTAACTACTGAGACATGTCATATAATGCATTACTTGGTAGCTTTGACCCCATAGAGATTGGTTTAATCCACAATCAGACTTGCGCTCTCGTTATATTTGTATTACATTTGAAGTTGTTTTTTTTTATTTTTTTATTACTGTGAATTGGTTGTAGGTTCACTGGATAACTAATGATATTGTTGCTTTATTTTACAAGTGTTGGAAAGATCCCGCTGTCAAAGGTATTTGATTTCCTTTCCTATCTGGTGAATGAAACGGACATTGTCCCAATCAGACAAGCACTTCAGCAGCTCCGCATCATCCAGAGTCTCCTGGCTAAACAGGGCTTCCTTGATGTGGCATCAAACTTAGAGGTGTGTATAATTTTTTATTACTTTTTACCCTCTTTAGGTTAAGTTTAAAAATCAGATATTACAGTGATAAATCTGCCAAATTCTGTATTCTGTTTCAGCGCCCCATTCCTTTGTCAGCAGTCCCTTTGTCACACAGTGTGTAAATCTTTTCAAAGCACCTGCTGGGTCTCTAACCTGCTGGGTTACCTTATGGAATATACAGATTTTTGTGAGTAGGACTTGCAGTGAAGATTAAAACCATTAAGACCGCATAGGTGCTTTGTGAAGATTTTCTTTTATTATAAGTTCCCTTTAGCACTTCCACGGGACAAATGAAGCATTACGTGATGTCCATTTATGTTAATTGGCTGCCCATGTAATGCACAAACATGCTGGATCTGAGAGAGAGAGAACCTTACACTTTCCGCCTGGCTACTTGATGAAGGTGTCTAATGAAGGCACTGCTGAACAGGGTTTTTGTTTTCTAAACCAGACAATCTCTTTAAATTTTAACATTAGGTACACTAATAGATGGACTACACTGATAATGATAGACAGTATTTGTGTCATTCATTTCTAGGACATGCAGTGAATTTAATTTGGCAAATGTGAATTAAAGAAAAATATTCACTACAATAATAAAAAAAAAAAGTCAGAGACAGTCATACAGACTAAAGTTAAAGGGGTATTTTTTTTTTTTTTTAAGTTTGAACCCTAACTTGCCTTACCTGTGGAAAAAAACATACTCAACGGCTCCCCGCCACTCAATTCCAACTCCTATCACTGGTCTTCTGGGTCCCATCTGTAAACCTCCGGGTGGATGGGGTTATATGCACCGGTGCAGCCAATAACTGGCCTCCTTGGAAACGTGCTTCTTAGGGCTCATGCACACGAACGTATTTTTCTTCCGTTTCCATTCAGTTTTTTTACAGGTCCGTATACGGAGCCATTCATTTCAATGGGGCTTTAAAAAAAACAGAAATGACTGTGTGCATTCCATGTCCGTTCCCCAAAAAATAGAACATGTCCTATTCTTGTCCGTTTTGCGGACAAGGACAGGCATAGTTACAATGGATCCACACACGGCTGTTATCCTTTATTTTTATTTATTTTTACAAAAAAATATATATGGTCGTGTGCATAAGCTCTTAGGGATACATCACCGTTGGGGTCAATCATTGGCTGCACTGGCACATTTGACCCCATCTGTTCAAAAATCAGTACTGTACTGCTAATGCATCTTAAGTATTTCACATTACCATTATTATAGTTATTGGATATCTAACTGGGCATGTTTTCTTACATACCAAAAGACCTGTAAAGGCATCTGGAACAGATCAGAGAAGAGCAGGTCTGTATATATTTTTTTGCAGAGGAACAGCAGGCTGGGCTTTAAATAAAAAATAAAAAAAAAACTGGTGAACCCAACAACAAGCATACTTTTCTGTATCCATACATAAGGGCCTTCCAAAAACGACATTAGATGTTAAGACTTTTATCATTCACTTATTAACTTCTGTATTCTGAAACTGTCCTACCCCTTTAATGTTACCCCTATAATACACACCTATACAGCCTCAAAACCTGGTCTGAATGTGAGTTCACGCAAGCTGATAACATCAAAAGGATGTGTGATGTTTATGCCATAACAGCTTTAGGCCTCATGCACACGACCGTATGTATTTTGCGGAACGGAACAGCTGGTCCCTAATAGAACAGTCCTATTCTGGTCCGTAATGTGGACAATAATAGGACATGTTCTATTTTTTTGCGGACCCATTGAAATGAATTGTTTCGTATACGGTCTGCAAAAAAAGGGTAGGGACACGGAAAGAAAATACGTTCCTGTGCATGAGGCCTAAATATGTGCCCGTTGTATTCTTGTGTGAAACTGACCTCATAAATATCACTTTTGAATATGAAGAGCTACATTAACTGCCTTCTATGTTGTATTATAGACCCGGGCCTTTGACCTTTTAAGCCATCAAATTAACAAACAGGAGTGGACGGATGATGGATCATTGTCTGAACAGGAACTAAGATCGTTACTCTTGGATTTAGCGTGTATGCGTGATGATATCTACTGCGTTCACAATGCTACTGAGCTGTTCAATGCCTGGCGAAGCAATGGAACACAGTAAGAGTATGAGCTACATTTGGGGTGGCGGTGGTGAACCATTATTTTAATAGTCCGGCTTCTACAATCCCCAGGGAAGGACTCAACTGGATGGCACAATTCACTTTGATGATCCCCTCTCCCACAGGTTTAGGCCTCATGCACACGACCATTGTTTTATTCCGTGTCCGTTGTGCGGTTTTTCGTGACTTTCTGCGGACCCATTGACTTTCAATGGGTCCGTTGAAAACTCTGCTACTGCACCGTTTGTCATCCGCGTCCATGGTTCCAGTCCGTCAAAAAAAATATAACCTGTCCTATTATTTTCACGGAAAACGGTTTGCGAACCCATTCAAGTCAATGGGACCGCTAAAAAACACGGAGGCACACAAGATTGTCATCTGCGTCCGCGTCCGTTTTTTTCCTATCATTTGCATGGTAAACCTGTCTTAGATTTTTTTTTACTTTCCTTCATGTCTGGTGATCCTCCAAAAATAAAGGAAAAGATGCATGGAAACGGATCACGGAACAACGGAACCCAGTGCATGAGGCCTTAGGGTTGAATTACTCTGCAAGCCACAGGCAGGATTTAGGTGTCCTAACCTGTAGGTAGGTCAACAGTATCACCAGGCTGGAAAAGCCATTTAAATGGCTCGTCTGATCTTGGAGTCGACAACCCTTGGGTCCAAAACATGCTTCCCAAAACATAAAAAAAAAATCGCTCCCCTGTCCGAGGTCTATTGCTGTTCCCTTCCCACCCGCTTCCTGGGCCTGTTGCAGTCACAACCGCTTGAACAGTAGGTCACAGCAGCGGTGTACCCTTCAAGCCGCTGTGACTGCTGAGGTCTGTAATTGGCTGCAGGGATCATGGTACCAAGCTGCTTCCCAATCTTGTGGGGACCAGAAGTGGCTGAAAGTGGACAGCAGGAATGCAAATGGGTGGGTGTGTGGGTGTGTGTGGTGTGTGTTTTTTTTTTTTTTGTTTTGTTTTTTATGCTCAGGCACAAGTTAGGAACTCAGGGGTTGTAGACTCCAAGACCGGACACCACCTTTAAGTCACCTACCTGTTTCCTCTTACATGGACAGGTAATTTACCTGTAAATGAACGCCAATCAACAATATAGTAAGTCAATTGTTGTTTCTATAATACGTTTAAATGTAGCACATCCTCCTGTATCTGGACAAATGATCATAAGTACAATCATTCATCCCCATACACTTTACATTTTGTTGGCAGCACATTCTCTGCTTACACGGGTAGCTGTGCTGCCAACAGATGATCATTTTTGTGCCCACATAAAATACGCAATCAACAACAAGTTTCCTCATATGTCAGCTAATCGTCATGTTTACACGGCGCAGTGATCATGGACAAACGTTAACTAGCGCCTAAGCCTCTATAATTCACTTCTTTTGTGTTAGTACAGGGATCAGCAACCTCCGAAACGACAACCCCCTGAGTGCTCCATTCACTTCTATGGGAGTTAGAAGAATAGCTCAGCATGTTTGCATGCTGGGAGTTGTAGTTTCACAGCAGCTGGAGTGCCGAAGGTTGCTGACCCCTGTTTTAGTAGGAGATCAGCATAATACTGAATTTAGGTTTAGACATGAATAGCGAAGAAAACGGAAATGCAGCGCAATAAATACATTTACTCTACATTTTGTGTTATCCTATAAAAGCACATAGGGGCACATTTATTAAGACCGGCATTCTAGAGGGCGCACTTTAAAAAACCCCTGTAGCTGGCGCTGGATCGCTGAACTTATGTAGAGGCACCATGGTGTGCGAGAGAATCTGCGCCAGATATACACCACTAAAGTGGCCTCTATCTGGTCATAAAGGACCCCCATAGTTTCTGGTGGTGCTATTTTCAGCAGGGTAGTTATATCTCTGGAGGTCATCATATTTTTAATATAGATCATCTTGAATTCATTTGTAATCTCAAATGCATTGTTTATGTTGTTTATTTTCTTTAGTCTTCCAACAGCTGTCAGGAAAGTTGTATTTAAAGTTGGAGCCCGCACAGATGACGGGTGGGAGCATCTGTACAACATGTACTGCACATCGTTGTCTGAAGCAGAGAAGATGAAAATGTTGGGGGGACTTGCCAGCACATATAATGGCAAGAAATTACAGTGGTACGTATTATTATTTTTTTTATAATATTAAAGGTGTTGTCTAGTGGGGAATCATTTTTAGGAAGGGCTTAGACAGTTAAAAAAAAATAAAAGTACTCTCACCTCATTAATCCCTTTTTACTACTGTTCCAACATTTACCAGGGCGCTGCTGGTCCATCTAGACACTGGAAATGACAGGAGATGCCCGCTCAGCCAGTCTTTGCCTGAGGAGTGTAGTTTTTTTTGTTTTCCGTTTTATTCTATAGCTTCATCTTTTTGAATGTTAAAAGATTGCATCAATATGACTCCTATTTTTAGGGCTTGACAATTTTTTTTCTTATATTTTATTTCTAAACTGTGAACGGCAGCGGGAACTTTATATTTGCTGATGTTGCTGGCAGCGCAGTGTTATTGGGTGTCACGTCACCTAACTTCAAATTAGGGTACTTTCACACTAGCTGATACAGGGTTAATAGTGGCTCACCCTTTAGATGACCAGGTCAGGTGCTCTCACTAAGGTGTGGTTCACCCAAACCACATTGGCAAGTAAGAAATTATATATAGTATATAGTGGGCACTCAATAACTGGCGCTACACATCAGGTCCCTCTGATATTAATCACAGTACATTTTATTCAACAATAGTTACAATATATTAAAATAAAACAGTAGTCTATCTATAGGTTCCAGATAAGTGACTTAGAATCCTGTAAAATTGTCCAATAAAATTCGCATGTGTGAATATATGCGCTATTATTTGCGCTTCAAAGAGTCTCAATCATATAGATCGTTACTGGGGAATATAGTCCTCGGTCTCACTCAATAGTAGTACTGAGTAGTCACTCACTGTTTGATGTCCTGGTTAGCTTGTCTCAGCCTGTGGCGGCGTCCCACCACAGGTCAGCGCACTCACCCGACTTCCTTGCTGTGTTATGATGTTAAATTACCACAATATCGCTGTGATAGTTAGCCACCTCCTCGTAACTCACAGTTATATGTCCCCACGTGTTGCTGGCGTCCTGCGTATTTTCAGCAGTCCACGTGATCAGGACTTCAGGATGTCTTTGTTCCTTTGTTAGTTGAGGATTCCTGTAGAGGATCGGGGGTGGTATCAAACAGCCGTCTAGCTGGTTTTTCCTATAGCTGATCAGCTTATATTTCCAATGTAGAGAGGTGTCTTTTCAATATAAGGATCCCATCCGCTATACGCGTTTCGAGGTCTCAGACCTCTTCCTCAGTAGCTGGTTATGAGATCCTCCATTCCTTCCTTATATATCCATACAGGTTACACCTCTATTAATTGATCCGAGTTCAATGTAAAATCTGGTTTGGATTAGAGTGATTTTCCAGTCTTTCATTGTATTCCTTAGCTGCTATTATTGCTCCTTAGTCAACTTATACTACATATATTTCCAACAAACTTTATTAACTGTGACATATAACTTCATGATAATAAAATTACAATAAACATTTCATGCGAAAATTTCATGCGAAAATTCTCCCATGCGAAAATTTCCCCTTGCGAAAATTTCTCATGCGGAAACTTTCATGCGAAAAAAAACGAGCGAATATCTCGCGAAAGTTTTTTTCCTTTAAACATTCCTAAAATTAATGTGATCATTAAAATTTCCATTTGAGGCTCTTTTTCAAATATAATATTACAATAATAAAATGTCATTAAAATAATAATTTAACTAAAAATAATCTGGATTCCTATGTAGTTCATATTGTTGATACTATATGGATGTGGGGCCCCTGGCGAAGGAGAGATCGAAGTGCCAATATTACAGCTACAGTGTCGATGTCTCATCCGCAGGGGGGACATCCACCCTGAAGTTGTCTTTCATTTACAGAAATCCAAATATTTCAAAATCTGCATTGAGGCCTTCAGGTAACAAGGTATTGAAATCATATATACGTCTCGCTTCCTGTCTTGACATATTAGAGATATGATCCCCTCCCCTCCAATGTCTATCTATTTTTTCAAATGCCATAAATCTTAATTGGGAGGGGTCTTGGTTATGGTGATCTTTAAAATGTTTAGACAACGAGTGTTTCTCATATCCTGTTCTGATCTTAGTCATATGTTTTGCAATCCTGACCTTTAGTAGCCTTTTTGTTCTCCCTATATATTGTTTTTTGCAGGGGCATTCAATTAGGTACAGGACATTTGATGTATTGCATGACAAGAATGTATCGATTTCATATATAAATGCGTTAGATGTAGAGGAGACTATATTTGTCTTTTTCGGAAATTTAGTATTTTTACAATTACTGCAAGTATTGCACCTATAAAATCCCTTTAGATTGAAATAATTTTTTGGGGTATTGTTCTTTTTATCTTTAACAGTCGGTGCTATTTTAAGGGCCAGATTAGGTGCTCTTGTATACACAACCTGTGGACCATTAGTTAAATATGGTCCTATCACTTTATCATTTGTGATATGATGCCAATGATTGTGAATAATGGCTTCAATCTTCCTATATTGCGCACTATAGGGTAAAATAATCCTCATTAGATCTCCAATTTTGGGGTCAATTCCTATTTTGGGCTCTCTTTCTTGTTCAAAAAACGTTTTCCTATCCATATTTTTCACTTCTTCTAAGGATTTCTCAACCTGTTTTAGGGGATATTGTTTTATCAAAAACTGTTCCTTCATGAACATAGCTTCTCTAATGTAATCCTCTTCTTTCGTGCAATTCCGTCGTAACCTCCTAAATTGTCCCTTAGGGATATTCAGCAGCCATCTTGGCAGATGGCAGCTTGTGTAAAGGATATAGCTATTTCTAGCTATATCCTTTTGGTATGTTTGACAGACCAGCTTATCATCTTCCACCATAATAGTTAGATCCAAAAATTCTATCTGTTTTTTGTCGACCTTTGAACTGAATTTGATGTTCTTCTCATTCCGATTTACATAATCGAGGAACAATATTAATTTTTCCTCTGTCCCCCGCCAGATGAAGAGCACGTCATCAATGAATCTTCGCCATAGCACCAGGTCCGTCCCCAGTCTGGGTGCTATATGTTGATCCTCCCATTGTGCCATAAACAAGTTGGCATAACTGGGGGCGAATCTGGTGCCCATGGCGGTGCCCCTCATCTGGAGGAAGAAATCGGAATCATATATAAAATAATTGTGGGTCAGGATATGTTGTACCCCCTCCGCTATATACTCTATTTGATCCGGTAAATATTCCCCATATGACGTCAATTGTTGTGTCAGAGCCTCTAATCCCTGATCGTGTCTTATGATGGTATATAAGGAATTGACGTCAAGGGTCCCGAGGATCCAATTCGGTTCATATTTGAGGTTCTCAATGATCTGCACTACCTGCGTTGTATCCCTAATATAAGCAAATGTCTTCCTCACTACAGGTTGTAGTAGTCTGTCTAGATATTGGGACAAGTTGGATGTATATGATCCTATCCCGGAGATGATCGGTCTCCCCGGAGGGTCCAGTGGATTTTTGTGCACCTTTGGTATAGTGTAGAACACAGGCATACGTTTAGGTGTACCCATAATAAATTTGGATTCATGTTCATTTAGAAATCCTCTTACACTGCCTTGTTCTACATATAATTCCAAAGATTCCACAAATTCTGTCACTGGATCCTTTTGTAGTTTTAGATAGGTTTCCATGTCTCCTAGTTGTCTTCTACATTCCCCGTCATATTTACATGTATCTAATATTACAATTGCCCCCCCTTTGTCAGCTGGACGCACAGTTATATTATCATTTTGTTGTAATTGTTTAATTGCATGAATTTCATGTGGTTTTAGATTGTTGAATCTTCTTGGATCCCTTTTGATTTTCCTTATGTCCGCCTCCACATTTTTCTTAAAAGTGATAATATCTTGTCCCATTTCATGTCTTGGATATGATTTACTTTTTAGCTTAAGATCCGTATGAACATATATCCCTTGTGTTTGCCCTGTTGTAATTATAGGGTTCTTCAAAAAATGTTTTTTTAGACATAGTTTACGTATAAACTTTTCTACCCCTATATAGGTGTCAAATTTACTTAATGGTGCCGTGGGCGCAAATTTCAATCCTTTATTTAACAGCGTGTGTTGTGCCTTAGTAAGGGTCACTGAGCTTAAGTTTATTATGGAGCTATCCTCCTCTATTAGTGTCTCCTGTGATTTGTCCTTTCCCTTCCTTCTCTTACCTCTTCGTATCTTCTGGTTTCTAAGTTTTGATTGTGCTGGTGTTTGTGATGATTCCCTATGTATGTCCCTCTGTTGTTGTGAGAGGCGTACTGATTCCTCGTTTGATGTGTTCTCTGAGGATACTGATTCAGATTTTTCTTCTGTGTTTCCTCCCTGTGTCTCAAGTTGTAATTGTGTCCTGTGACTGGTGTCGTGTAATGGTGATCCTGTGGTGATTGTCGGGAGGATCTCGTCCGAATTCTGTGGTGTGGGGGTGTACGGTCTAAAAAAAGGGGATTACTCAGTGTTTCATATCTATTCGCAGTTGGGATATTATATTGTGACGGTCTTTCTTCATTTACATCTCTTTCCCTCTGACTTAGGGTTTTGATAATATTTGGTCGATCTTCTGTTATATTCTGTCTGTCAGTGTGTCTGACATTTTTTACCAAACTTTGAATTTTTCTACTTTTTTTTGTAATAATCTCTTGTTCTACTGTACCCAGTTGTTTGCATATTTTATCATGCCAATTCTTATACACTTCATTCTTTGGAAATCTATCTATAGTTTCTTTCAATACTTCAATTTTACCTGATACTTCCTCTAACATCAGTATTCTCCTTTTAATAATTAATTGTACAAGTAATATAGATTGTGATTTCAACAAATCTTCCCATTCTTTATCAAAATTAATACTACATAAATCCTGTGCTGGGACCTTAGAGAGTCTGAGTCCCTTTGGTATAATTCCCTGTTCCAGATAACGGTTCAGGGATTTAATCTCCCACCTTTGTTTCAATTGTTTAATAAGTAAGGACTCAAGTTCTCTAAAGGTCTCTGTTATAGATCTCTCCGCAGTGTTGTCTGTGTTATCTAACTCTTCAAATGAATAATTATCCATCCTCAATTTTTGACCGTCAATGTAGCTCCAGATATCGAGTTCCTCGATTATGTAAATCGGAATGAGAAGAACATCAAATTCAGTTCAAAGGTCGACAAAAAACAGATAGAATTTTTGGATCTAACTATTATGGTGGAAGATGATAAGCTGGTCTGTCAAACATACCAAAAGGATATAGCTAGAAATAGCTATATCCTTTACACAAGCTGCCATCTGCCAAGATGGCTGCTGAATATCCCTAAGGGACAATTTAGGAGGTTACGACGGAATTGCACGAAAGAAGAGGATTACATTAGAGAAGCTATGTTCATGAAGGAACAGTTTTTGATAAAACAATATCCCCTAAAACAGGTTGAGAAATCCTTAGAAGAAGTGAAAAATATGGATAGGAAAACGTTTTTTGAACAAGAAAGAGAGCCCAAAATAGGAATTGACCCCAAAATTGGAGATCTAATGAGGATTATTTTACCCTATAGTGCGCAATATAGGAAGATTGAAGCCATTATTCACAATCATTGGCATCATATCACAAATGATAAAGTGATAGGACCATATTTAACTAATGGTCCACAGGTTGTGTATACAAGAGCACCTAATCTGGCCCTTAAAATAGCACCGACTGTTAAAGATAAAAAGAACAATACCCCAAAAAATTATTTCAATCTAAAGGGATTTTATAGGTGCAATACTTGCAGTAATTGTAAAAATACTAAATTTCCGAAAAAGACAAATATAGTCTCCTCTACATCTAACGCATTTATATATGAAATCGATACATTCTTGTCATGCAATACATCAAATGTCCTGTACCTAATTGAATGCCCCTGCAAAAAACAATATATAGGGAGAACAAAAAGGCTACTAAAGGTCAGGATTGCAGAAACATATGACTAAGATCAGAACAGGATATGAGAAACACTCGTTGTCTAAACATTTTAAAGATCACCATAACCAAGACCCCTCCCAATTAAGATTTATGGCATTTGAAAAAATAGATAGACATTGGAGGGGAGGGGATCATATCTCTAATATGTCAAGACAGGAAGCGAGACGTATATATGATTTCAATACCTTGTTACCTGAAGGCCTCAATGCAGATTTTGAAATATTTGGATTTCTGTAAATGAAAGACAACTTCAGGGTGGATGTCCCCCCTGCGGATGAGACATCGACACTGTAGCTGTAATATTGGCACTTCGATCTCTCCTTCGCCAGGGGCCCCACATCCATATAGTATCAACAATATGAACTACATAGGAATCCAGATTATTTTTAGTTAAATTATTATTTTAATGACATTTTATTATTGTAATATTATATTTGAAAAAGAGCCTCAAATGGAAATTTTAATGATCACATTAATTTTAGGAATGTTTAAAGGAAAAAAACTTTCGCGAGATATTCGCTCGTTTTTTTTCGCATGAAAGTTTCCGCATGAGAAATTTTCGCAAGGGGAAATTTTCGCATGGGAGAATTTTCGCATGAAATTTTCGCATGAAATGTTTATTGTAATTTTATTATCATGAAGTTATATGTCACAGTTAATAAAGTTTGTTGGAAATATATGTAGTATAAGTTGACTAAGGAGCAATAATAGCAGCTAAGGAATACAATGAAAGACTGGAAAATCACTCTAATCCAAACCAGATTTTACATTGAACTCGGATCAATTAATAGAGGTGTAACCTGTATGGATATATAAGGAAGGAATGGAGGATCTCATAACCAGCTACTGAGGAAGAGGTCTGAGACCTCGAAACGCGTATAGCGGATGGGATCCTTATATTGAAAAGACACCTCTCTACATTGGAAATATAAGCTGATCAGCTATAGGAAAAACCAGCTAGACGGCTGTTTGATACCACCCCCGATCCTCTACAGGAATCCTCAACTAACAAAGGAACAAAGACATCCTGAAGTCCTGATCACGTGGACTGCTGAAAATACGCAGGACGCCAGCAACACGTGGGGACATATAACTGTGAGTTACGAGGAGGTGGCTAACTATCACAGCGATATTGTGGTAATTTAACATCATAACACAGCAAGGAAGTCGGGTGAGTGCGCTGACCTGTGGTGGGACGCCGCCACAGGCTGAGACAAGCTAACCAGGACATCAAACAGTGAGTGACTACTCAGTACTACTATTGAGTGAGACCGAGGACTATATTCCCCAGTAACGATCTATATGATTGAGACTCTTTGAAGCGCAAATAATAGCGCATATATTCACACATGCGAATTTTATTGGACAATTTTACAGGATTCTAAGTCACTTATCTGGAACCTATAGATAGACTACTGTTTTATTTTAATATATTGTAACTATTGTTGAATAAAATGTACTGTGATTAATATCAGAGGGACCTGATGTGTAGCGCCAGTTATTGAGTGCCCACTATATACTATATATACTTTCACACTAGCGTTTTTCTTTTCCGGCACGGAGTTCCGTGACAGGGGCTCTATACCGGAAAATAACTGATCAGGCATATCCCCATGCATTCTGAATGGAGAGTAATCCGTTCAGGATGTCTTCAGTTCAGTCGTTTTGATCAGCATGCTACGGTTTTATCTCCGCCCAAAAAACTGAAGACATGCCGGATCCGGCATTTTTTCCCATAGGAATGTATTAGTCCCGGATCCTTCCTTCCAGCCTGCGCATGCGCTGACCAGTAAAAATGTGAAAAAAGATACATGACGGATCTGTCTGTCCGCATGACAAGAGGAGAGACGGATCCGTCCTTGTAATGCATTTGTGAGACGGATCCGGATCCGTCTCACAAATGCTTTTAGTCAGCGGCGGATCCGGCGGGCAGTTTTGCCGACGGAACTGCCTGCTGGATCACACTGCCGCAAGTGTGAAAGTAGCCTTAGCATCACGTAGAAATATATTTTTTTTTAATATTGCATTTTGAGAATAGTAAGCGGGTGTCTGGCTTCTGCTATACTGTAAATCATAGCAGTTCCCTCTTAAACGGAGGGCACCCGGGGCACGGAGCTGGTACAGTCACACGGTCAGGTTTCCAAAACCAGGAAGTGAATAAGGGATAAGTTGTCATAATGGGACAACCCTTTTAGGAAATGAATACACAATAAAAATACTACAGAAAGTGCAGCAAGTTCTACAACAGCCTTCAGAAATCAAGGAACTAGGATGGACCAGAGTGATCCCACACATTCCAACAAGGAATTAAAAATGGCCTATTAGGCTTAGACTGTAATGACCAGAGGAGTCTGTGTTGTGATTCTTAGTCTGGCGTAGTGCTAGACAGTAGTGATCTTGCTGCACTTATTTCATTTGTACATGTATGAAGCCAAGAAAATAAATAGGTAGGAATATATCATAGGGGTATGGCAGTTTTTGGGCTGAACAAAAGTCACAAATTTTGTCACAAGTGCCGCGTGGAGCAAATTTTTGTGACTTGTCATTTCACTCCACCCTTGCCAATTTCGAAAAGTGGATGGGAAATGAGTGTGGCCATGTATGTTAAATTCCAGATTGATCACTGTGACCCCACTCCAGTAGGGTGGTGGCATCGAAAAACTAGAGTACCATTTCTAGACAAAAGTGTTTGTTGACTTCAGAAGTTACCCTCATGATGAATTCCCTCCATAGCGTTAGAGAATGCCTTCATAGCTTTGTGTGTGTATGAAGCGTGTTCTCTGCCAGTAATAGTATCCAGTGGACTTCAATGCATCCGCTGTAGAGTAAATATTTCCTCTGCTAAACACAATCAAGAGCAGATGTTCTGCAATTTGTAGGAAATTAATGATGTCATGTTTCATCAAGTTTCTGCTTTCATCTGTTTCATCACGTTGTCTTCACCATTACAGGGAATGTCTTCTTAGTGCAGAAAGCCTATGTGCATCACTGTTGGATAACTAATATTGCTAGTTTAATTATACTCTATGCAGTCATTCATTTCCATAAAATTGTAACCAATATTTGTAGCATGATAAAAAAAATTATACAAAATGTAATATTCTCTTAATATGTATCATGCAGTTCTCAAAATTTAATTTATTTTTTTCCGTCTTACTCCTGGTGCCATGGAGAGACTGTGTATGGCCCTGCCACCTTTATTTATTGAGGTGATGAAGTCAAACATGGCATGGCATGTTTAATCATACTATATATAGTGTTCCCTCAAGTTTCAGTATTAGGCCTCATGCACACAACCTTATTTATTTTGCATATTTGCTAAATACAGATATCGTACACGTTGCATCTACATTTTTTAAGGACCCATTGACTTTACACTTGGCTCTGACTTCTCCTAAAGTCTTGCACTGCATAGTGCGTTGCGCAGGCACAGTACAGGAGAGAGCCAAGCAATTCAGAAGACAGCTGACGGTGAGCCTCTTTCTTGCACGGTGTCTGTGCCAGATAGCAATGTGGGCACGTAATGAACATGGGACAGATGCCTTCAGCTGCCAAGCTCATATGCAACAGGTCAGCCAGTTTTATAGGTACAAAACTGCTGACAGATGCCCTTTAACAGTAGAAAGTGATAGATTATTGCCAAAACCTCTGTTCCCTCTCTATGCAGAGTCTCATTGTATCTTGTGTGATGCAGAATCACCCTGCTCTCCCCTGCCTCCTGCTTGTGATAGGTTTCTTCATGTCAGCTCTTACAAGCAGGAGGCAGGGGGAAAGCAGTGTGAAGCTACATCCCTCAAAAAATACACTTTGAGTTTGTGTTTTTTCTGTGGCTGCAGAATTGTGTGTATAGTTGAGTTTTGTAAGTATATGTTTAACTATTTAATTAAAGAGTTTTTTTAAGTCTAGGGACTTGCCTACTGTATCACTGCTCTCCTGATCGCTTAGGACAGAAACAATATCTTCAAGACCACTCTATGCATGAGGGACATACTCAAAAAGGAGGGTGGAGTTTGGAGGGGAGGGGTCTGAGATCTGCCAAGAGGGGTTTAATAGATGATGACGCAGTCCCATAGTTCACAGAAGTCCTTTACACAGGAGAGCAAACTCTCATAGGTGGCCACACGGTGGGGTGGGTATCTCATGACACAGCTGCCTATAATGAAAAGAACAAAAATGTATACATGTAACTGAGCTGGGATGAAACAAATTACACAGCTAGAATATTGCTGGTAAATTAGCATATTTCTAAAGAAAATTTTTGGGAGTATTTCTTTGTTAGGCCTATTCCCACATTTATGCTATTCAAATATAGCATAGGTCAACTTATAATTACATTCTGTCAAGTTTCCTATTTTACTTCCATAGCCTAAGAGGCTATCAGCGGTCTGTAGGCTTCACCTAGGCCAAACTCCAGATTGTCAACAATTCATAGCTTTCCATAGTTTGTCACAAGTTTGGTGCCCTACCATGTGTTCATATTGCACCTGAAGCTAAGGGAAACTCTTTACCAGATCCTAAAATACAGTTTATTATTTCAAACGAGGTACAGATGTAGCAGGCTAGAAAATTATTTGGGGGAGGGTCATTTACTAAACAGAAATGCACCTAAATTAGGCGTATTTCTGGCACAGATTGCGTTGCAAAGGTCATTTAGATTTATCGATTTCTTCCTCACTCACTGGCGTAAAAAAATGGTCTAAGCTATGAAGCGTTCTTACATTTAGAAGCGAAGTTGGACCCGACAAAGCTATGTAGAGGCCAACGCTTCTACATACCGTAACTGCGGCAGATCCACCGCCAGTGCAGGGCTTCTAAAATGCCGGTCTTAATAAATGTGCTTCTTGGTGTCTAAATGTATAAACTACAGTGTGTATGGGTGATTTCATTTATCATAACTTTACATTTTTATTCTGTACCCCAGGTTGATGTCCGCCAGCCTTCATGGAGAAGGTATAAGATCACAGGACTTTCCCACTGTTATCCGGCTCATTAGTGAGAATATTCCTGGGCATGTGCTGGCTTGGAATTTTGTCAAACAGAACTGGGATGAAATTACTCAGAAGTAAGTAGGAATGAGTCCACTACAAAGATTGTACCTAAATAATTGCTTTGCCTTTAATACATTATGTTATGGTCATTAATATCAGAGGGCAGAGAATGAAGAGCACGCTGACCAGCTACAGACATCTCACCATCAAGAGCTAACCCATTAGAAGGGTGTAGCTATAGTGGGAGCAGTCACACCCCATCCCTGGTGCCTAAGGGGCCCAAAAGACCTTTTGTCACAAAAGACATTAGAATTATAAATATGGTAGGTGGGAGGCACATTTACATATTCTGCATTGGGGGCCAGGTACGCCTCTGCCCATTTGGTAGACATGCCAATAGCCCTTGTTTTTCCTTCCTGGTATCCTTTATTTCATGTAGAGCATATGGTCAAAGATTTTCTGTTAATATAAATTATTTTCTTGTTAGATTCCTTCCTGGCTCGTTCCCTATACAGTCCATCGTGACCAAGACTACTGCTCATTTCGGTACAGAGGTTTACTTAAATGAGGTTAGTTATTTACCTTTAAATACCTTTGTCTAAAAATGTACATTATACAGTCCTGATCAAAAGTTTAAGACCACTTGAAAAATGGCAAAAAATCATATTTAGCATGGCTGGATCTTAACAAGGTTCCAAGTAGAGCTTCAACATGCAACAAGAAGAAATCTGAGTGAGACAAAACATTTTTTGAGCATTAAATTTAATGAAAACCACAAATAAACTAAAACAGGCTGTTTTTCAGCTGATCAAAAGATTAGGACCACACCTCCAAAAAAACAAAAACTAAACCCCCCCAAAACAGAAATCCAACTTCCAAACATGAACTCAGTAAAGAGTAGCTCTGCCGTTATTGTTGATCACTTCCAAAATTCGTTTCGGCATGCTTGATGCAAGCGCTTCCATGAGGTGAGTGGGAACATTTCTCCAAGTGGTGAAGACGGCCGCACGAAGGCCATCTACTGTCTGGTACTGTTGTCCATTTTTGTAAACTTCCCTTGTCATCCATCCCCAAAGGTTCTCAATTGGATTTAGATCAGAGGAACACGCAGGATGGGCCAAAAGAGTGATTTTATTCTCCTGGAAGAAGTCCCTTGTCCTGCGGGCATTGTGTACTGTAGCGTTGTCCTGTTGAAAACCCAGTCGTTACCACACAGACGAGGGACCTCAGTCATGAGGAATTCTCTATGCAACATCTGGACATAGCCAGCGGCCGTTTGACGCCCCTGCACTTCCTTAAGCTCCCTTGTTCCACTGAAGAAAAAAGCACCCCAGACCATTATGGGGGCCCCCTCCACTGTGGCACGTAGAAAACATCTCAGGTGGGATCTGCTTGTCATGCCAGTAACGTTGGAAACCATCAGGACCATCAAGGCTAAAAAAAAATTCTCATCAGTGAATAAAACTTTCTTCCACCTTTAAATGTCCCATATTTGGTGCTCTCTTGCAAAGTCCAAACGAGCAGTTCTGTGGCGTTCAAGGAGACAAGGTTTTTGAAGCCCTTCAGTCTTAGATGCCATCTGATGGTTATGGGGCTGCAGTCAGCACCAGTAAGGGCCTTAATTTGGGTCGAGGATCGTCCAGTGTCTTGACGGGCAGCCAATTGGATCCTCCGGCTCAGTGCTGATAAAATTATTTTGGGTCTTCCACTTGACCTTTTTTGTTCCATAACCCCCAGGATCATTTAAGAAATTCCAAATGACTGTCTTACTGTGTCCCACCTCAGCAGCGATGGCGCGCTGTGAGAGACCCTGCTTAATGCAGTTCAACAACCCGACCACGTTCAAAAAGGGAGAGTTTTTTTGCCTTTGCCATCACAACGTGTGACTACCTGACAGAAAATGACAATGAATCCACATCTTTACACAGATTTGGCCTTTTAAAGACATGTGGTCCTAAAATTTGGATCAGCTGAAAAACAGCCTGTTTCAGTTTAATCGTTATTTTCAATTAATTGAATGCTCAAAAAATGTTTTGTCTCACTCCCATTTCTTCTTGTTGCATGTTGAAGCTCTACTTGGAACCTTGTTAAGATCCAACAATGTAAAATATGATTTTTTGCCATTTTTCAAGTGGTCTTAAACTTTTGATCAGGACGGTATAATAATGGTGGCCATGTTTGCATGTGACCACTGCAAATAGTAAGTGGCCTCGGCGGTCACGTGCTGTACTTCTGGCATTGCCATGCACTGACTGCTGAGGCCACTGATTGACTGCAGTGGGCACTTGCAGCCATTGCACATCATTGCTGGCAGCCTGTAATCAAAGACCACTGGGTTTTACGGAGTATTTTTTTCTTTTGTTATTTTAGATTATTTTGTTATTCTATTGTTATGCTTTCTTTTCTTTTCTTTTTTTTTTTTTTTTTTTTTATTCCAACAACCAGTTATCCCATTGAATGGTGGAAGCCTAGGGATTTTCTCTCTCCGCAGTTGCTACACCCTCTTGCTCAAGAGAGTACTATGGTGTATAGCAGGTTACTTTGAGATTTTTTTCTGAGGGAATACCTGTATATACTCTGGTTGCACCCTAAAAAAGACAATTGTCAGTGAAAATTACTTAGCGATTTTCATTATTGCTGCAGACTTTCCGGTGTATCTTCGGCTTATACTTCTGCTGGAGATTTGATACATACATACTTACTTAAATATTACATTTTTTTTTATTATAGGTGATTAATTTCTTCAATTCTACTAAGGGCAAAAGCAGAGAAATGTGGTGCGTGAAAGAGGCCATTGAAACCATCAAACTGAACATCGATTGGATTGACAAAAACCATGACGACCTTTTCTGGCTGTAGCTCGCCCATCAGAATTTGTGTCGGGTGACACTTACAGGCCATTAAAGCACAGACCGTGTCACGCAGCCTGCAATCTTGTGTGGACTACTGGAGGGTTCTTGATAGCTCAGGGCAAAAAGAAGAATCTTCTTTTGTACGAGTGACTGTTATTATGGAGAGAGACTGTATTTCTTACAGAGTTGTGACTATTACCGCACTGTGCCAAGAGTGGCCTCCATGGAAAAGCAATTTCTATGACCACTGTGCTTAACCTGCCCGGTAAACCCTTGACGTGCAGGTTCTATGCAGTGTGTGTCAACAGCACAAATTTTGCTGGAATATGGGTTTCTTTTAGACGATGTATATATTGAATACAGCCATATTCACAATGGAGAATGGGATTTGTTACTAGGACAGGAACTTTCCTTATCGTTTGTTACATTTTAACACTGGAAAGAAGTTTGAAAAATGATAAGAATTCGTTAAGTGTTTAGCTGCCTTCTTCCCCCTCAGGTTTTGCATTTGGCTTGTGAAAAATTGTAAAGCTGCAAGGATGTCCATGACGAATCACTGCTGACTAGAGTGATCTTTTTTTATAGAGTGGTCATATATGTTTGCAGATACAAATGTAACACAGTAGAGAATTGTGAGTTCTCAGACTAGTGGTAGGCAATAGAAATGACTTTTTCATGACTGTCTGCTGAGATGCACTATGTTTTATACCAAGCTTGTCTTCTATGATATTGCACTGTCCTTACATGACTGTACATGCTAATTAAATAAGCCCCTGCTACTTGTATGATATCACTCACTTTGGAAGCACTGCAATATGTAACGAGGTCAATAAAGGGAAAATCAATTTTAGGGAAATCTTAAATATCAGTTTATTATTAAATGACCTTTCTAATGTCAATGTGGCAGCATTTCTTTTATTTACCATAGGGTTTGTTCTATTGTTTCAGCAGTCATTCTAGATACATGTAAATCATCATGCAGTATCAGGGGCTGATAGGGAACGTAAAGTGGCCCTAAGGCCTCATACACACGACTGTTGTGTGCATCCGTGGCCGTTGTGCCGTTTGAAAGTCAATGGGTCCACGGAAAAATCCGAAAATGCACCGTTTTGCAGCCGCATCCGTGATCAGTGTTTCCTGTCCGTCAAAAAAATATGACCTGTCCTATTTTTTTGATGGACAACGGTTCACGGACCCATTCAAGTCAATGGGTCCGTGAAAAAACACGGATGCACACAAGATTGGCGTCCGTGGTCCGTGGCCGTAGGCTACTTTTACACAGACGGATCCGCAGATCCGTCTGCATAAAAGCTTTTTCAGAGCTGAGTTTCCCCCTCCCATGTAGTTAACACATTGGTGGCCAGTGCGGCCGGCCCCCCCTCCCTCCCCTGTAGTTAACACATTGGTGGCCAGTGACAGGTCTGTGCGGCGCATTGCTTAATGATCTGCCACTTACCAGTAGGAGGAGCTCCCGGCCGGTCACAGACATCGCAGCTCGCAGATAAGTATGATGCTTCTACAAATTCCTAAGTAACCATGGCAACCAGGACTGCAGTAGCGTCCTGGTTGCCATGGTTACCGATCGGAGCCCCAGCGATTAAACTGGGACTCCGATCGGTACTCTCCGCTGCCACCAATGATGGGGGGGGGGAGATTTTAATTAGGAGGGGGAGGGAGGGGGGCCCACTGGCCACCAATGAATCTACAGTACTACAGGGGTGAGAGGGGGGGGCCCCACTGGCCACTAATGAATCTACAGTACTACAGGGGAAGGAGGGGGGGCCGGCCGCACTGGCCACCAATGTGTTAACTACAGGGGAGGGAGAGGGGGCCGGCCGCACTGGCCACCAATGTGTTAAATACAGGCAGCAGGGGGCAGTCATGTACACAGTTCTTTGAGTATATTCTAACCTGAAGCGTCCCCATCACCATGGGAACGCCTCTGTGTTAGAATATACTGTCGGATCTGAGTTTCACGATCTAACTCAAATCCGATGGTATAGTCTAACATAGAGGCGTTCCCATGGTGATGGGGATGCTTCAAGTTAAAATATACCATCGGATTGGAGAAAACTCTGATCCGATGGTATAAAAAGGACTCCTGACTTTACATTGAAAGTCAATGAGGGACAGATCCGTTTGCAATTGCACCATATTGTGTCAACGTCAAACGGATCCATCCCCATTGACTTGCATTGTAATTCAGGACGGATCCGTTTGGCTCCGCACGGCCAGGCGGACACCTTTTTTTTCATGTCCATGGATCCTCCAAAAATCAAGGAAGACCCACGGACGAAAAAACGGTCACGGATCACGGACCTGCGGACCTTAAAAAAAAACGGTCGTGTGCATGAGGCCTTAGTTGTAGATGAGTCCAAAGTGACAGAAGGCAGGGCAACACAAGTAGGCAGGGCCAGAAATACCATAGTGCAGCACAAAATACCGCCCTAGCAAAACCGAATACCACAGTGCAGCATTCACCAGGGCACCAGTGGCTGCTGGCCAGGTGTATAATTACCTGATACTCCAAGCATTGATTAATGTTGAGAACATCAGACCGTTTTGAACCTGGACAGCGGCCGTTAGGGGGGCTCGGGCAGCCCCCTTGGCATCGGCCCACTGGGAAAGTTCCCTGTAGAATATATGGTCAGTCTGCCCCTGTGCAGTATTACTGATATTGCCTCCATATTTGGTTTTGAACCCATTTGCTGTCTTGACATTTTGCACACTTTGAACATGCACAAAACCTGAATTATAAAAAAAAAAAAAAATCGTATAATTATTTTGTGTTTCCTGAGAATAAGCACCTGGCACATTGTGAAAATGCCACCCAGCTGTTTACTCTCATGGGTGCCTGCATGCAGTTTTGCATTAAAATTTAACCTTTTATTAAAAAAAAAATGCAGAAAAATGTTGGTGACTTAAAGGAGTTTTTGGGGAATTCAATATTAAAGACCTACCCTCAGGATACTGTACATACAATTTATGATTAGTGGAAATTAACTGAGGAAGGTGAAATGTCAGATGAAACTCTGAGTGTCAAAGTAAATTCCCCATTAAATGTGGCCTGTCTGACCAAGGAAGAGGTGCTGCGGCATCTTAAAAATATTAAAATAGACAAATCACTGGGTCCTGATGGCATACACCCCCGTATCCGAGAAGAGTTAAGTAATGTAATAAACATCCCCTTATTTCTGATATTTAACCGCTTCCGAACACTCGCTGTACATGTTCAGAGGTTTTCAGGTCTTTAACCCTTAGAGGACCAGACAAATCAAATTTTTTGCTTCTTTGTTTTTTTTCCTCCCTGCCTTCCTGGAGCCATACACTTTTTACTTTTGCATTCACTTAGCCATATGAGGGTTTGTTTTTATTATTGCATGCAATGTAGTGTAACTTTACTTTTTATTTGCATCGCAATATTCTGACTCCCATACGTTTTTCATATTATGTCTACTGAGCTGTGTGAAGGTTTACTTTTACTTTTATTTAACATAGTAGCATCAATTATAAGGCTGAAAAAAGACATCCATCCATCCAGTTCAGCCTGTTATCCTGCCAGTTGATCCAACTTGTAGGCTGCTCTGTACTTTTATTTTTTTTTTATACTATTTTGGACTCTTTTGTATACATTTTTTGGGAGCAGGTGAAGCGACAAAAAAACAACAACTGAATCAGCCATTTTTGATTCTTTTTCATGATACAGAATAAATATTTTTATATTTTAATAGTTCTTGCATTTTGGGATTTAACAGTGCCTATGATCATTTTTTTGATTATTTTTATTCTTTGGAAAGGGGGATGATTTTATAGTGCTGCCACCTGCAGGCCTACATTTGAATATACCTGTGATGGGCATCGTAGCCTTCGGCAAGGTTCCTATAGTTACCATGGAACAACTTCCCCAATCAGAGCGAGGGGAAACTGTTCTGGACATGGGAGCGCAGTGCTCTCAGATTTTCACCAGATGTCATGATCACAATTAACCAGGACATCAGAGGGGTTAAGCGTCTGAGATTGGTGCTATCGCTGATCGCACACATTATAAGAGCAGAAACTCATGTACAGCACTGATAATCAAGGGGTTAAAAATGTCACAGCAGACACCTGGAGGCAAAGCCAGTGATCGGTGATTACACTGATAATAGATTTTTAACCCAAAGATGCTGTAGTCAGTTGTAACCACAGATTCTGAGAGGTGTTTTCCTAGGAGTGCTGTGCTCCCAGGGCCTGAGTCGCTATGGCAACCTCGGGCCCTCTAAAGGATTGGAGGCCTTCTACAGCAAAAGGAACATGGCACATCTCCCATTGGCTGCAATAGCTATGGGATTGCAGTCTATGGGAGAAGCAATCAGATGAACACATGTTCAAGTCCCCATGCTATTAAAACATAGACGTATTTATCCCATATGGTGAATGCCTCAGAAAAATAATCAAAATGGAAGATTCAAGTCCAACACACCCCAGAATGGTATCAATAAAAACTACAAATCACTTTGCAAAAAATAAGTCTTCACACAACGACTTACTTAAATATGAAAAATTTATTATTTTATTATCAAAAGAAAAACTATAAAAATGTGTCATTGCTGTAATCATACTGACCTAGAGAATAAAGATAACGTCAGTTTTACTGCATAGGGAACGTTGTAAAAACAAAACCCATAAAACAGCGGAATAGCGTTTTTTTCCCACTTCCACCTCATTTGGAATATTCCAGCTTTCCACTACAATGTATACAATATACCGTAAAATGGTGCCATTAGAAAGTACAACTTGTCTAGCCCAAAAAACGTATGGCTCCAGGAAGGCAGGGCATGAAATACATAACTGGAACATCGCTACATCAGGAAGGAGATAATGACCGGGTCTGTTCCACAGGATTGGAGCTTAGCAAATATTCAAACGGGTCAAAAATTGAGCCTGGAAACTATAGGCTGGTAAGTGGAATATTTGGGTAAAGCAAAGGTGTTTTAAGAGATGCTAGCTTGCAGTACCTCAATGAAAATAAGCGAATAACACCATTTCAGCATGGCCTCATTAGATTAGTTTGAGAGGAACGATCCCTAATCAGTTTCTATGAGGAGGTAAGTTCTAGACTTGACCGCAGCAAATCAATGGATGTCGTATATCTGGACTTCTCCAAAGCATTTGACACTGTACCGCATAAAAGGTTAGTATTTAAAATGAGAATGCTTGGACTGGGAATGTCTATATGTAAGTAGGGGTACTTTCACACTTGCGTTGTTGGATTCTGGCAGGCAGAGGACACTAAACTGTGTAAAGTAATTAATACAGAAGAGGACAGTATACAGCTACAGAGGGATCTGGACAGATTGGAGGCTTTGGCAGAGAAGTGGCAGGTGAGGTTTAACACTGACAAATGTAAGGTTATGCACATGGGTAGGAATAATGCAAGTCACCTGTACATACTAAATGGTAAAACACTGGGTAACACTGACATGGAAAAGGACTTAGGAATTTTAGTGGACAGCAAACTAAGCTGTAAAACCAGTGTCGGGCAGCTGCTGCCAAGGCAATATTTCAGGGGTCAGCACAGAGATCTCTCCCATCATCTATTTATACCCAGGACTGTGACAAGGGGACATCCTCTGCGTCTGGAGGAAAGAAGGTTTGTACATAAACATAGAACAGGATTCTTTACGGTAAGAGCAGTGAGACTATGAAACTCTCTGCCTGAGGAGGTGGTGATGGTGAATTCACTAAAAGAGTTCAAGAGGGGCCTGAATTCACTAAGGCTACTTTCACACTAGCGTTCGGGGCTCCGCTTGTGAGTTCCGTTCAAAGGCTCTCACAAGCGGCCCCGAACGCATCCGTCCAGGCCTAATGCATTCTGAGTGGATGCGGATCCGCTCAGAATGCATCAGTCTGGCAGCGTTCAGCCTCCGCTCCGCTCAGCAGGCGGACACCTGAACACTGCTTGCAGCGTTCGGGTGTCCGCCTGGCCGTGAGGAGGCAAGCGGATCCGTCCAGACTTACAATGCAAGTCAATGGGGACGGATCCGTTTGAAGATGACACACTATGGCTCAATCTCCAAACGGATCCGTCCCCCATTGACTTTCAATCTAAAGTCTGGACGGATCCGTCTGAGGCTACTTTCACACTTAGAAATTTTTTTACAATATAATGCAGACGGATCCGTTCTGAACGGAGCCACCGTCTGCATTATATGAGCGGATCCGTCTCGGACGGATCCGCTCTGAACGCCAGTGTGAAAGTAGCCTCAAAGAGTTCAAGAGGGGCCTGGATTTCTTGAGCGTAATAATATTACAGGCTATAGCGATGGGTCGTTGACCCAGGGAGTTATTCTGACTGGAGTCAGGAAGGAATTTCTTCCCCTAAAATGAGGAAAATTGGCTAAAATAGGCTGAATTTGATGGACGTATGACTTTTTTCATCCCTACCAACTATGTTATTGTGTTTACTGCTTTGCTAGTGTTAAGGATAAAGTTCTTCTGTCTCACCTCCTGGGGTCACTGGAAGGCTATGCACTGGGAGACTTGACAGTTGCAATCTGTGATTTTGCCTCCTTTTGGTTGTGCTTTGTCCATTAATTTCAGTGCACATGCCAGAAGTAAGAAACTAACCTACTGTAGAAGAAAATGCTCTGGAGATGTCTCACCATATTCTATTAGGGGACCATCTCACACTGTGGATTGTTTTTCTACTTTTTATATTTGCTTGCAGTTTATTGTGCTGTGTTTTAGCACATTGTAGACGCCCCCATACATATTATTATAATGTCATCTGAAGCCCGCCTTGTTTTGCTAACAAGATGATGTTAGGGGAAAGGATTGGGTGAACTGATCTTTTTGTTCTTCTAGGACATAAGCCACCATCAGAGGTGTCTGGCAGCAGCTTTCACCTCTCTCCCCATTGAAAACACATGACTGCTGTTCCATGACTGCATGTGTACGGGGGAGTTGGGAGGAATAGCTGTTGGCTAAGCAAGCCTTTGGTTAGTAAATATTGCAGGTGTATGGGAACCTTAACAGGTTGTCCATCTTTTGTTTAGCTTTTTAAACTATCCATAGCACCCTCTTGTACTTGTTGAAAGAAATCATACTCGCCTGCTCACCGCTGCTTCATTATGGTTCCCTGCCTCTTTTCAGTGGTGTTCTGGTTCCCAGTGAGTACATGCGCTGCTGAAGCCAATGGGTGGCTTCAGCGATGACTTCTTTCCAAGCTGCATTTCAATGGCACATATTTTAATGACCTATATCTCATTTATAATGGCAGGTTTTCACAATGCAAACCCAATTAAAGAAATCCCATCTATCAAGTTTATGGCATATCGCCAGGCTATAGCATAGGTATGGGTCCCACCTTTGCTTGCCGTTCACTGCAACGGAACTTCCAAAAATATCCAAGTGACCACACTTGGCTATTTTTGGAAGGCTCCTAGTGGTGGTTTGCTTGCTCTCCCTTCACTTTAGGGTCTTTATCTGGCGATAGAAGCACGTCTGAGAGGTGACCTAAATCTCCTAGATGCGAATACTGGGCGTCTGTAGTCACCTGCTTTTGTATCTGTAGTTCTCTTCATGCTGTTTCTTAACTAACACAAAATACAAGTTCATTTCTCAAACTACATTACAAAAGTTATTTACTGCAAGCCTGTCTAGCATTCACACAACTTTGCTTTGGAACACTTGTTATATTGCAGTCCCTAGGGCAAATGTTAGTATTTTAGCATTTGTTTTTCTCTGGCTTTCCCTTGTATTGTGTGGGCAGCTTCCCACCTCATTCTGGCGATCAGTGGGAGTTCTAGCATTCGGACCCCCAACAAGTACATCTTAATGCCAGGCCACCTTTAACTGTTAGGAACATTGTTATTCTGGATCTTATGTGTTACATGTGTGACATAAAAGGATCCGTTTACTATCCATAGCTGTCTGTGAGCTAAAGTCCTTTGTAGAGAAAATGATGGACTGACTGCGATGTGGATGCATGTGGTGTAGGAGTCTGGCTCGGGAACAAGCACCGATCACATAAAATCATTTTATGATGCATTTAATATGATCGTGGTGCTGCTTGTTCACCATTTCCAGAGCAGGTGTCTTCACCCCTGGGTACCGCACACACACATATCTGCTTTCTGGGTTTTCAGGACCAAATTACATGTTTAGTTTAAAATATTAATGAACCAGTGAACATAAATGAAAAGAATGGCTCGGTGCCACTAACATTTGGGGCTCCTCAGTACTGATGAGGAGTCGGCGTATTCAGGTTATGTTTCTCTCGTGATCTGTTCATTTGAGACCGTCCTCACTAAGTGAAGTTATGAGGGGTTATCTGCAAGTATCTACAAGATTTACGCTTACTCAATTTACAGTTTTCTTCAATTTCTAGATATCTAAGGTTGTCGTGGTGAAACCAGGTAAATAATCTAAGCACCTTTTCTTTACGCCTAATGCTTCATTCACACAGTCTGTGTTCGGTCAGTGATTTGGAGCCGAACCAAGTGCCGAACCAAGTGCGGCTCTAAACACAGAACAGGAGCAGATCTTTCCCTTATACCTTATGTCTGTGGAGGCTCCAATCCTGGTTCTGGCTCACAATAAGGCCTCATGCACACGACCGTTCAGTTTTTTTTTTTACGGTCCACAATTTGAGGAACGGAACGGGCGGCCCATTGTAGAAATGCCTATTCTTGTTTGCAAAACGGACAAGAATAGTACATGTTATATTTTTTTGTGGGGCCACGGAACAGAGCAACGGATGCGGACAGCACACGGAGTGCTGTCCGCATCTTTTGCAGCCCCATTGAAGTGAATGGGTCCGCATCTGAGCCGCAAAAACTGCGGCTCGAATGCGCACCAAAACAACGGTCGTGTGCATGAACCCTCACTGATGGAAATCACTGACTAAAGCACTGATGTGTGAATAAGGCTTAAGGCAGGGCCTAATAGTCTGCCTGTTAGTGAAAGGCATAGCACACTGCAATGCAGGAGTATTGCAATGTATTATACAATTAGGCCTCATGCACACAAACGTATTTTCTTTCTGTGTCCATTCAGTTTTTTTTGCGGACCGTATGCAGAACCATCTATTTCAATCAGTCTTCAAAAAAACGGAAGGTACTCAGTGTGCATTCCGTTTCCGCGCTGCAAAATAAAACATGTCCTATTATTGTGCATATTACGGACAAGGATAGTACTGTTGTATTAGGAGCCAGCTGTTCCGTTCCGCAAAATACGGAATGCACACGGACGTCATCCGTATTTTTTGCACACCGCAAAATACATACAGTCGTGTGCATGAGGCCTTAAAGGGCTTCTGTCACCCCACTAAACATTTTTTTTTTTTGTGTACTTATAATCCCTACACTGCGATTTATCCATACATAATGTGACTAATCATTTTGCTTTAGTAGATTTTGCTAAAAACGTACTTTTATAATATGTAAATTACCTATCTACCACCAAGTAGGGCGGCTACTTGCTGGTAGCAGCCGCATCCTCCTATCATAATGACGCCCCCTCCGCATGTTGATTGACAGGGCCAGGGAACAGGATCGTTCTCTGCTGGCCCTGTTTGCATTCAAAATCTGGCGCTTGCGCCGTACCTGTCTTCAATCGGCGCAGGCGTACTAAGAGGTGGCCGCTCGCTCGGCCGCTCCATCCTCAATGCGCCTGCGCCGATGACGTCACATCTACACCTGACGCAGGCGCATTGAGGATGGAGCGGCCGAGCGAGCGTCCGCCTCTCAGTGCGCCTGCGCCGATTGAAGACAGGTACGGCACAGGCGCAAGATTTTGAATGCAAACAGGGCCAGCAGAGAACAATCCTGTTCGCTAGCCCTGTCAATCAACATGCGGAGGGGGCGTCATTATGATAGGAGGATGCGGCTGCTACCAGCAAGTAGCCGCCCTACTTGCTGGTAGACAGGTAATTTACATATTATAAAAGTACGTTTTTAGCAAAATCTACTGAAGCAAAATGATTAATCACATTATGTTTGGATAAATCGCGGTATAGGGATTATAAGTACACAAAAAAAAAGAAAAAATGTTTAGTGGGGTGACAGAAGCCCTTTAAGCTTATGTTCAAGTCTCCTAGTAGGGCTAAAATAAAGGACTGTAAAAAATAATTAAATTATTTATCCGTGATCAATCCAAGTCCACTAAGCAATTGCAGCAAACATCCTCAGGAATTTAGGTAATTTCCACCAGTCACAATCTTAAAAAGAGACCTGTTCAGATTCCTGTGTTATTTGTTGAGCAATAGCAAAGGCAATAGATCAGAGAAAGTACTTGCAGTGTGGAAACACAATGTGCAGCCTCAGATCAGACACCCCAGCCTCAGATCACATCCCCATCAGACTTCCCAGCCTCAGATCACATCCCCATCAGACTTCCTAGCCTCAGATCACACCCCCATCAGACCCTCCCTAGCCTCAGATCAGACCCTCCCCAGCCTCAGATCAGACCCTCCCCAGCCTCAGATCAGACCCTCCCCAGCCTCAGATCAGACCCTCCCCAGCCTCAGATCAGACCCTCCCCAGCCTCAGATCAGACCCTCCCCAGCCTCAGATCAGACCCTCCCCAGCCTCAGATCAGACCCTCCCCAGCCTCAGATCAGACCCTCCCCAGCCTCAGATCAGACCCTCCCCAGCCTCAGATCAGACCCTCCCCAGCCTCAGATCAGACCCTCCCCAGCCTCAGATCAGACCCTCCCCAGCCTCAGATCAGACCCTCCCCAGCCTCAGATCAGACCCTCCCCAGCCTCAGATCAGACCCTCCCCAGCCTCAGATCAGACCCTCCCCAGCCTCAGATCAGACCCTCCCCTGCCTCAGATCAGACCCTCCCCAGCCTCAGATCAGACCCTCCCCAGCCTCAGATCAGACCCTCCCCAGCCTCAGATCACACCCCCCAGCCTCAGATCACACCCCAATCAGACTTCCCAGCCTCAGATCACACCTCCATCAGACTTCCCAGCCTCAGATCACACCCCATCAGACCCTTCCTAGCCTCAGATCAGACCCTCCCTAGCCTCAGATCACACCCCCATCAGACTTCCCAGCCTCAGATCACACCCCCATCAGACTTCCCAGCCTCAGATCACACCCCCATCAGACCCTCTCTAGCCTCAGATCAGACCCTCCCTAGCCTCAGATCACACCCTCATCAGACCCCCAAGCCTCAGATCAGCCCCTCCCCAGCCTGAGATCAAACCTTCTCCACCCTCAATTAGCCTCAGATCAGCTCCTATCAGCCAATAAAAAAATATAATAAACTTACCTCTCCAGCTCCGGACAGTGCTGCCACTTGGTGGATTCACATGCCCTCCCTGGTCTTCTTCCCGCCGCTCTGTACTGTGACCTGACAGCACACAGTGTTGTGCACTATGTCTGGATGCTGTATGTGTCAGGACACAGAGCGGGGCTGAAAGAAGACCAGGGAAGGTGAGGACAGCCAGTGCAGCGCTGTTCTTGCCTCCCTTGCCTCCCGCATGCTAATGACGGCTTACATAATGGAAGCTGTCATTAGCATTTTCACTTTATGTTCTGGCAGGGGGCCGCGGGCCACATGAATTGATACCAGGGACCGTATGCGGGCCTGAAGTTCCCCACCCCTGCTCTAGACGCTAAAGAAAATTTAGGCGCACAGCCATAAAATAGTAAAATACCATCAGACTCAAAGTATTCCTGCACAGATTTATTTTCTACCCACAAGATTCTAGTGTAAAAACAGCACACAAGTCAGAGTCCGGTGTCAGAGATAGTATTTTGTCTTACACTGACATTATTCTGATACTTGACTATGATATCTGACCATGTCCTAAAATGAAGCCTCTACACCTAATACAGCGCTTGCTTCATCGTCACTTGACTTAAGTTTTGCCTCCTAGGCTTCTTCTGGAGCTTGACTAGTCGCACCTTTTTATTCACTCACCAGGTTTTTTGTTTTTTTTCATCTTTCAGATATTGATGACCTATCTTTCCACACTGGTCATTAACATCGGATCTGTGATGGTCTCTGACACTCTGCACCCAAACAAGCCGGTCTTTGTGGCAGCCATCTGCATCGGAATCATAACAGAGCATGGAGCCGGAGGCAAAAGGCCACCCATGATCTGATATTGATGACCTATCTGAATGAAAGGTCTTCACTGATGGTGTCGCAGCGTGCGGCAAGTGTGATCATGTTGTGACGTCTTCACGCTCGCCGCAGGTCCTTTTGCAGGTTTTCTTCAATCAAGACGGAGCAGACGGCCTCTCCGCGATCAAGTGGATGAGGTGAGTATAATTTTTCTCATTTTCAGCCACAATTTTAGGAAAAATCGATTTGTTACGATGAAGCAAGGAATTGCGACTTTGCAGTGATTCATACGAAGCAATTCTCCTTCGTATGCTTTGATTCACTCAACACTGTTGACGGTCCTCTTTAATGGGGTGTTCCTGCCTAAACCATTCCCGTTGGACTGTCATGGATGAAAGTATAGGTGATTTCCAGCCAGAATTTAAACGTGGCCGTATAAAATATACCAAAAATATTGATAGTCAAAATATCCCTTTAAGAGCTGCAAAACTTATAGTGTTATTTTAATAGTGGAAACATTTTTGGCCTAGGTGGAATGTATGACCAGTGTCGTTCTCCTTGTGTATGTATCCACTTTCAAGTACATTGACCTTTAGCTAAAAACGGCCTCAAGAATTTGACGTGTTTTTACAGTGTGATATATTTTCTAAATGATGTATTTAGCATCTATATATTTTTACTTTTAGCTACTTAGTGCAATGTGTGCTTCTCTGACCATTACATCAGCCATATTTCACATTTGCAATGAGTGCGTTGTCAGACAGCGCTGTAGTGGTAAGTGTCACCGTATGTCAGCAGTAGATAACATATGATCAACAAATGGTGTCTGCATAGTGAAATACTGAATTGGTAAGTAATTCCCTATGCTTTGTGTGCAAAATATTAGAAAATCCTTATTTTACTACAATATATACCCCTTTCCTTCACCTCAGGAGTACTGTACCAAACCTTCTTTCACTAGAGTGCAGTTATCCAGGTATCACAAATGGTTTACTGGTTCATGACCTAGGGAATTCAAATGATTAGATTGACGAATAGTGGATTTGTCTACGTTTTTCTACATGTGATCCCACAAATGATTCATTGTAAAGTTTATAGAGCCTTTTGGAACATTTTTGGAGGTTTGTTATGGGCCATTATCCTGTTCGGGAAAATATATATTTGCAGCTAGATGTTGCTTTCATTTAGGGTAAAGTTACCTTTGAGGCACTTGTCTTCCAATGTATCTAAAGTGTCTCATGAAAATATCACTACATTACAACCAAATCCTACAAGCTTCATGCAAAGCAAGCTTTATTTCTATTAGATCTGTGGAAGCCATGTTTGAGATGGCCATAATGTGGCTGTGTAGGAGGGTTCGTATTCTGCCTGGGTTCAGCAGTGGACCAGATGATAATAGAGGCGCAATTCAGTAGAACCATGGGAAGTCCAGGTGTTATGTTTGTAAGATAGTTTTGAGCAAACCCTAATTCTGTTTTATGGTTCATTTGCTGAAGGGCACAGTGTTTTTTACATTAAAATATGTCAGTTCTTCAGGGCATTCAGAGCTCTGCATAAGAAAAATAGAGCTTTGAACTCCGAGTATGAGAGTGGTTTCACACACTTTTTTGAAAAACGGTGCTGTATTTTCTGAAACAGTGTTTGAGGTAAAGACAGAATTGGATCTAGCAGGAAGGAAAATACCTTCTTTTATAGTCTCTATTCCTTTTGAATCCATATCTGGCCATGGTTAAAAAAAAGCTGAATGAAAAAATGGTCACGAAAACTACACAAATATGTGAAATCAATGTAATGTGAAATACATTTATTAGATGCAATTCTGATGGAAATTGCCTGTGATCAGTAACGCTTCCTAGTAATATAATGATAGCGTTTATAAGTAAGTGATACAAAGTGATACCACAATTTACGTTAATTCTAAAGCTAGCAAAACTCTATAGACAAATGTCAGGAGACACCAATTTTGATGGAATCAGCCAACAGTCGAATGTGCATGGGAGACGGTCGACAACTACACTATATGGAAAAAGTATTGGGACACCTACATATTACACCTACAGAACTTGACATCCCATTCTAAATTATTATGCAGTAATTTTCAGCTAAAACAGCTTCAACTCCTCTGGGAAGGCTTTTTACAAGATTTTGGAGTGTGTCTGTGGGACATTTGCCCATTCATCCAGAAAAGCATTAGTGAGTTCAGACGCTGATGTTAGATTGACTGGCCCCAATTTGGCTCTGATTCATCCCAAAGGTGTTTGATTTCAGAGCCATTCAAGTTCTTCCACACCAAACTGACTGAACCATGCCTTAATGGACCTTGCTTCATGAACTGGGGCACTATTATTCTGGAACAGAAAAGGGTCTTTACCAAACTGTTCCCACAAAGCTGAAAGCATACAATTGTCCAAAATGTTTTGGTTTGCTGAAGCATTAAGATTTCCCTTCACTGGAACAAAGGGTCCTAGGGTAACCCCTGAAAAATAACCCTATAACATTATCCCTCCTCCAGCAAACTTTCCACAATGCCTGACTACAATGCAGTCAGACATTGTGTGTCCAATACTTTTGTCTATATAGTGTATCTCTCCTTACTTTAAATGGGGAAGACACTGGCTGTTAGCCAGCTTTGGCAGTGACTTATCTTCCAGGGGAACAAAAGTATTGGGTGTTAAAATTCATCTTCATTTTTTCCTGTCGGGGGAGTTGTGAGCTCTCCATACACATTATATTGTCTTCTGGACCCGGTGAAAATGAGGGTTTGGCCAACAATAGTCTAATGTCTATGTATGGGGACCTCAGCTGTCCCTCACTCTCTGCTGTTGGGAGCGAGAATAGGCACGGTCAGTTTCAACCTGGGTGAGAAGGGCTTGCAGAAGTGACTTAGCCCCATTCATGGTTATGAATATGGCCAAACACAACTGATTGCGATCAATTTAATTTTGTGATTGTGCCAAGATTTCTCCCAAACTGAGCTATACTGTACAAGTGCTAGAATGCATCAAAATATTGCTTCATCCTGCAATATAGCAGCTAGTTCTACGTTAGTGATAACCACCCTGGAGAGGTTTAGCATTAAAGAAGAATGTGTAATATTCAGTTTCACTGGACCAAACACCTTTGAACGTATCTGCCGTTACCTCTTTCCTCGGATGGATTACACTTTTAAACCAGTCTTTACTTTTTAAAGGATTGATTAATCTGGCTAATATAAACCTTATGAGGCATAACTGGAATACTATCAATCCAAGGAAATGTCAGTCAATACTGCATCAGTTACATTCAACCTTTGAAGTCAGCTTTGTCCTGTTCAGCACGACCACCATTCTTCACACCTGAAATTGATTTTGCCGAGAGCATATCAATGTCACAGCTTCTCTGTGTCCTCTTTCCCAGTGACAGAAACCTTCATGAACACAGGCTGAATTTCAAACACAATGCCTGACTGAACTGGACATGTTTTCCTCTGCCGCACCAATTCCAACACTTCCCTCTTAGATCCAGAGCCTTCTCTGATGTCCTCAAGTAAAACTTGAAGGGTTTGGAACTAATTTATGTCTATAACACTTGGTGAAACATCACTAATGGTTACCACATGAACTTCAATATCCCTGCTTGTTTTCTTTGGCTAATATTTCCACAACAGATTATCCCTACATACGGGAATGCCAGAATTATCACCGTAACTCTTTGCTGAGTTAAAGTTGGACTGTCAAGCCTGATGCAAATAGTACAAAAATAAAGATATAATTGACTGTTCTGAAAACAAAAATCTCTGCGTTCTAAGTTGTGTGCAACACGTAAATGGAAAATTGAATTTGTCAAGCTTCTGAACACTTGGCACATTTAGATGATAAGTGTTAACCATGATTGTCTAGTACATAGAAGGAAGACATGTTTGCTTTAATAGTTATGCTTGTTTTTAATAGTTATGCTTGGGTTCTCACAAGGTACTGTTCTCCTTGTGGAGATCCAATTGGTAGGGAGGTTTCAAGAGAATTCTCTTTGGAGAAAAATTTAGCAAAACAGCTATCCTCGAGAAGGAAAAAAACCCTCTCTAGTGCCACCTGTAAATGCTATCTAGTCAGTTTGTGACCATTTATGGAGCCATATAACATTATTTTGACTGATAGGTTAATCGGCCAAACCCAAGTCTTATTTCAGGGCTCCAAAAATGGTCGGACATTGACTTACAGAGCAGGTACCTACAGTGTATGTATTTTTTTCCAATTGTTCTTTAAAAATGTTCAACCGTTCCTGAGATACAAGGGTTAAAAAACAATCCGCGTTCAAGCTGTCATAGTCTGTTTTCTTTGAATTCGATCATCTGATTGCTCAAGTGTTGCTCTTTTCTTTGATCTACTAACCTCATAAACACTCATTATAACTCAATTCGTATTAAACGTTAAAGACTATGGCTTAAATAAGTGTTTTTAAGGTCAGAAGATCAGATATAAAAGAACTAGAGATGAGCAAACAGACTGATTTTAACCCTTGTATCTCAGAAAAGGCTGAACATGTTTAATAAAGATCAATTAAAAAAAATATTTTTAGCCAAAAATGAGTAAAATGCTATAATAACAAAATGCCCCTTGAAATTACATTTTGATGTTTTCTTTTACATTTTTGTTGATTTCTATTTAAATTTTCTATGTTTAAAAATATCTAAAATTGTGCAGTTTTTGCACTAACCACTAGGCCTAATTATGTTACAAAACCTTTTCGGTACAGGTGACTTCTCAGTAGCCATCATCACAGAGTTACAATGGCAAATATCCCCTTTGTATAGATAACACAAAATCCTCCATTCACAATAGATGACATCTTGGCTTATCCACTCCTTCCTGACCTGGTCACAGGGCATGCCTACAAAACTCAATCATAGAAGTCAATGAGGTTCCCTCCCGTCCATTGTGTCTATGGCACATGTGGCTGCTCTGAAAGAGCAGAAAGTCTTGACATATTTTAGACTAAGTTGCCAAAACTGGATTTCAGGAGGTTTTAAAATATAGATGGTGACTTTAAAAAAAAATCACCTACATTTCTAAAAAATATATTGAGCACAAAAACCTGATTCTTAACCGTCATTTTCTAATGATACATTTCCTTTAATATAAAGAAACACAAATACCTTAATTACTTCCACATCCATTGACATCTTCTGCCCCAACTTTGACACTATTACATAAAGAAAAAAGTAATATCCTTATGTAGTGTCCTCAAGCAGGGGTACTGTGAAGTCTGGACATTTGAGAACATTTGCCCTGTCTATGAAAGTCAACATCTCCTTACTTTATTTCACTTTAAAGGGTTAACATACTGTTTAATACTGTATATCCTGTTCATTTGCACTGTATTTGCAAGGCTCTGTGGAAAGGGTTAATGGACACTAAGAGACTTTTGGGACTTCAAATGAGAAGCTGGTAATCTTCCACAGCTACCATAAGGTTTAAAGAAGAGCATGTTTTGGAGGGAAAAAGCCAGACTTGTTTACCACCAAAACCAGACAGATTGACCTTTTGAATGTCTGGTTTAGATCTGTTATGTCTGAAGACTTGTTTTTGTCTAGAAAAACAGCTGTTTCATTGCCATTGTGTATCATTGAAGATCTAATATAAGTCTATGACAGACAAGAGTGGAAACATTGTAACTGTTTCTGCTGAGTTTCTCCACTCCCCCTCCCACGAGAAGGTTCTAGTTCAGCCAGAAACTGTATAAAGGAGAGCAGTCAGAGCCCCTAATGTTTTGCAGTTAGAGAACAGTACTTAGAAGAGGAGACTCTGTCAGACTACTTAGTGACCAAAAGAAGATGCTGAGATGGGGATAATCTACCACAGACCCTGGATTATCAGCCTTTGACCAGGATACCAGCCTTCTGAGAGAGGGGCAGCTAGCTCAGGCCTTTCCTCAGCATCAAACCCTTCTTATGCCAGGGAGGAGACTGAAGAAGCCAGCCCTATGCCTCGCCTGTCTTGTTTTGCACCTGAATTCCTCCAGTAAAGAAGCACAATGGTTTACTGCAGACCCTGACTCTCTGGACTTATTTCCCATTGGGGTGCACCACACCTTATCATCCCTTCCGGAGAGCAGCAGCACATGGTGACACCTCGATAGTGTCTGGGGGACCCAGCGTAGGTTGGGGCCACCCCAAACCTGCCCACTGCACTTACTAACCTTGAAACTCAAACTGCAGCATTGGCAACTATCATCCTGCCTTTCCAACAGCCTTTCACTACTACAGTGAGTGAGTTACCCAATTAAAGTGGTTTTCCAAGACTTGTATACTGATGACCTATCAGTATCTGATGAGTGGGATCTGAAACCCGGGATCCACGCCGAACAGCTGTTTGAAAAGACACAGCATCACATTCATTGGCCACGTGGCCTAGGCGCAGCCCAGCTCCATTGAAGTGATTTAGGATGAGCTGAGATACCAAGCACAGCCGCTATACAATGTACGGCGCTGTGCTTGGTGATCTGAGAAAAGTGCTACTTCAAGCATCAGTGCCTTCTTAAACAGCTGATCAGCGGGGGTCCTGGGTATCGGACCCCCACCCATCAAATACTGATAACCTATCCAGAGTAGAAGTTATCAGTATAAAGTCTTGGAAAACCCCTTTAATGGTTAAGCAAACTGAAAGACTCCGCCAAGGGAACTTGCCACCAGGACAAACCCCTTTCTTAGATGACCTAAGGAACACAAGTCAGAGTGTGCTCTGGTCACCCTCCAAATCCTGGCTGGTTCCTGATCAGGTAGTCAAATTAAATGACCCACTCAGCTGATTGACTGCACATGACCATTTAGATGTATGACCTTTATAGCTTTTGTTTTGTTGTTTGCGTTTGAAAGGGTTGTACAGGATTAGAAACAAAAATGTCTGCTTTCTGCCAGCAAGAGTGCAACTCCTATCTCCTGAAGTAAATAGGGGTAAACTGTAATACCATGTACAACCTGTGCTCAGGTGTGGCAGCCATGTTTTCCTATTCTTGTACAACCTCTTCAGTACCTATAAGTGGGAGATTTTCATGTAAAATATACGGTATCTTGTATTTCGCTCACACATTAGATATACCAGCAAGTTAGTGTATTCTCTTTTTTATTATTATTATTATAATAATTATGTCAAATAATAAACTTAGATTGAAGTCATAGACCCCTAAAGTAAAAGTCAAGTGAAAATGCCTTGTCTCATAGCAATACAAACTAGCACGCTTTTGCCTTCTGACCTTATGGAGAACCTCAACATTTATAGTAAAAATATTCTTTCCCCTTAACCACTAATCCCTCTGTTCATTGCGCCCTGATCTACAGTTGTGTTCAAAATAATAGCAGTGTGTTTAAAAAAGTGAATAAAGCTCAAAATCCTTCTAATAGCTTTAATTTCCATACACACAAATGCATTGGGAACACTGCACATTCTATTCTAAATCAAAACATGAAGAAAAATATATCAAATTTGTGTTGTTCCTCTAAAAAAAAATTGAAGAAAAGTGAATATTAGATTGTTCAAAAAAATAGCTGTGTTTGTATTCTCTTTACCAACTCAAACATTCACTATATAAACTGAAAAATGTTTGAAGATTTTACTTTCCTTTGAATCACTTAACTAATATTTAGTTGTTTAACCACTGTTTCTGAGAACTGCTGTACATCTGTGTTGCATGGAGTCAACCAACTTCTGGCCCCTGTGAACAGGTATTCCAGCCCAGGATGATTGCACTACATTCCATAGTTCTTCTCTATTTCTTGGTTTTGCCTCAGAAACTGCATTTTTTATGTCACCCCACAAGTTTTCTATTGGATTAAGATCCGGGGATTGGGCTGGCCACTCCATAACGTCAATCTTGTTGGTCTGGAACCAAGATGTTGCACGTTTACTGGTGTGTTTGGGGTCGTTGTCTTGTTGGAACACCCATTTCAAGGGCATTTCCTCTTCAGCATAAGGAAGCATGACCTCTTTAAGTATTCTGATGTATTCAAACTGACCCATGATCCCTGGTATGCGATAAATAGGCCCAACACCGTAGTATGAGAAACATCCCCATATCATGATGCTTGCGCCACCATGCTTTACTGTCTTCACAGTATACTGTGGCTTGAATTCAGTGTTTGGGGGTCATCTGACAAACTGTCTCTGGCCACTAGACCCAAAAAGAACAATCATACTTTCATCAGTCCACAAAATGTCTCTTTAGGACAGTCAATGTGCTCTTTGGCAAATTGTAACCTCTTTTTCATCAGTGGGACTTTGCGGGGCTTCTTGCAGATAGCTTGTCTTCACATAGGCTTCTTCTCATTGTAACAGTACTCGCAGGTAACTTTAAACCTTCTTTGATCTTCCTTGAGCTGATTGTTGGCTGAGTCCTTGCCATTTTGGCTATTCTATCCATTCGAATGGTAGTTTTTCACTTCTTCCACGTCTTTCAGGTTTTGGTTGCCATTTTAAAGCATTTGCGATAATTTTAGCTGAGCAGCCTATCATTTTCTGCACTTCTTTATATGTTTTCCCCCCTCCAATCAACTTTTTAATCAAGGTACGCTGTTCTTCTGAACCATGTCTGGAACAACCCATTTTCGTCAGAATTTCAGAGAGAAATGCACTGTAACCAGCATGTACAACATTTGCTGCCTTCCTTCCTTAAATAAGGGCAATAATTTCCAACTGTTTGTCAAAGAATAAATGACCTCACTCATTGAACTCCGTCCACACTGCTATTATTTTGAACATGCTCCTTTCAATAAGTGATTGAATTACAAAGAAATCAGCAGCATGCATGTCATGACTGTTAGGTTTCTTTTACTCTACTAAAGCTGCTAGTAAATTATTTGCCATGCAGAAATGATGTCTGACTGCTATTATTTTGAATACAACTGTAAGGCTCCTTTCACACTAGCGTTCGCTGGTCCGCTCGTGAGCTCCGTTTGAAGGAGCTCACGAGCGGACCCGAACGCAGCCGTCCAGCCCTGATGCAGTCTGAATGGAGCGGATCCGCTCAGACTGCATCAGTCTGGCGGCGTTCAGCCTCCGCTCCGCTCGCCTCCGCACGGACAGGCGGACAGCTGAACGCTGCTTGCAGCGTTCGGGTGTCCGCCTGGCCGTGCGGATCCGTGCGGATCCGTCCAGACTTACAATGTTAGGCTACTTTCACACTAGCGTTCGGGCGGATCCGTTCTGAACGGATCCGCTCATAATAATGCAGACGGAGGCTCCGTTCAGAACGGATCCGTCTGCATTAAAATGGCAAAAAAAAAGCTAAGTGTGAAAATAGCCTCGGATGGATCCGTCCAGACTTTCAATGTAAAGTCAATGGGGGACGGATCCGCTTGAAGATTGAGCCACATTGTGGCATCTTCAAACGGATCCGTCCCCATTGACTTACATTGTAAGTCTGGACGGATCCGCACGCCTCCGCACGGCCAGGCGGACACCCGAACGCTGCAAGCAGCGTTCAGCTGTCCGCCTGTCCGTGCGGAGGCGAGCGGAGCGGAGGCTGAACGCCGCCAGACTGATGCAGTCTGAGCGGATCCGCTCCATTCAGACTGCATCAGGGCTGGGCGGCTGCGTTCGGGTCCGCTCGTGAGCCCCTTCAAACGGAGCTCACGAGCGGTCCGACGAACGCTAGTGTGAAAGTAGCCTAAGTCAATGGGGACGGATCCGTTTGAAGATGCCACAATGTGGCTCAATCTTCAAGCGGATCCGTCCCCCATTGACTTTACATTGAAAGTCTGGACGGATCCGTCCGAGGCTATTTTCACACTTAGCTTTTTTTTTGCAATTTTAATGCAGACGGATCCGTTCTGAACGGAGCCTCCGAACGCTAGTGTGAAAGTAGCCTAAGTTTGTTACTTGGCACCCGGCATGATAGATGAACGCCTAAAATGAGCAAAGAAATGAGACATCAAAATTCCTAAATGTTCTGTATAATGAGTAAATATGGTTCATAGGAAATGCAAAATACAACACAGATCAGATATATACGAGAGGCAGATTTCCCTGGTGACTATTCCGCACGTAGAAGTGGCTTTACAGGTCAGCTTGAAAGGACAATAAAATACTTTGATAGCATTCCAGAAATGCATATACTATTTCAAGTGTTTATGTATCTTCTACTGAGGAGCTAAAGCAGAACAGGCCTATATAGCTTGTAGCGTTACTGGCTCCGACTCTCTGGATAGAGGAAATTGGATGTCACTGTGAGTCAGTGATTAGCGTGTTATAGATGGTCCGTGCAGAACACTGAGGAGCGGCTCCATCTCTTGTGACATTCAGGTAAATGGTCGTGACACATGCAAAAATAAACACAATTCTAATGACAATTGCTTTTGTCAGCTTCACCGGGAGTTGCAAGTCCAGTGCCATGAAAGTGCAAATCAAATGAGTTGTTAGCTGCACCGGTACCGTCAACTGATTTTGTCATTTTGACAAAAATATCTTCCTGTTCACTGTAGCATTTTTCATTTAGAGTATATTCATAATAAAGTAAATGTATTTTATATACTTTATATACCATTTAGTACGGTTATCACTTTTTAATTCTACAAACCGGATTCCCAAAAAGTTGGGACACTATACAAATCGTGAATAAAAACTGAATGCAATGATGTGGAGGTGCCAACTTCTAATATTTTATTCAGAATAGAACATAAATCACGGAACAAAAGTTTAAACTGAGAAAATTTACCATTTTAAGGGAAAAATATGTTGAATCAGAATTTCATGGTGTCAACAAATCCCCAAAAAGTTGGGACAAGGCCATTTTCACCACTGTGTGGCATCTCCCCTTCTTCTTACAACACTCAACAGACGTCTGGGGACCGAGGAGACCAGTTTCTCAAGTTTAGAAATAGGAATGCTCTCCCATCTTGTCTAATACAGGCCTCTAACTGTTCAATCGTCTTGGGCCTTCTTTGTTGCACCTTCCTCTTTATGATGCGCCAAATGTTCTCTATAGGTGAAAGATCTGGACTGCAAACTGGCCATTTCAGTACCCGGATCCTTCTCCTACGCAGCCATGATGTTGTGATTGATGCAGAATGTGGTCTGGCATTATCTTGTTGAAAAATGCAGGGTCTTCCCTGAAAGAGATGACGTCTGGATGGGAGCATATGTTGTTCTAGAACCTGAATACATTTTTCTGCATTGATGGTGCCTTTCCAGACATGCAAGCTGCCCATGCCACACGCACTCATGCAACCCCATACCATCAGAGATGCAGGCTTCTGAACTGAGCGTTGATAACAACTTGGGTTGTCCTTGTCCTCTTTGATCCAGGTGACATGGCGTCCCAGATTTCCAAAAAGAACTTTGAATCGTGACTCGTCTGACCACAGAACAGTCTTCCATTTTGCCACACTCCATTTTAAATGATCCCTGGCCCAGTGAAAACGCCTGAGCTTGTGGATCTTGCTTAGAAATGGCTTCTTCTTTGCACTGTAGAGTTTCAGCTGGCAACGGTGGATGGCACGGTGGATTGTGTTCACTGCCAATGGTTTCTGGAAGTATTCCTGAGCCCATTCTGTGATTTCCTTTACAGTAGCATTCCTGTTTGTGGTGCAGTGTCGTTTAAGGGCCCGGAGATCACGGGCATCCAGTATGGTTTTACGGCCTTGACCCTTACGCACAGAGATTGTTCCAGATTCTCTGAATCTTCGGATGATGTTATGCACAGTTGATGATGATAGATGCAAAGTCTTTGCAATTTTTCGCTGGGTAACACCTTTCTGATATTGCTCCACTATGTTTCTGCGCAACATTGTGGGAATTGGTGATCCTCTACCCATCTTGGCTTCTGAGAGACACTGCCACTCTGAGAAGCTCTTTTTATACCCAATCATGTTGCCAATTGACCTAATTAGTGTTAATTGGTCTTCCAGCTCTTCGTTATGCTCAAATTTACTTTTTCCAGCCTCTTATTGCTACTTGTCCCAACTTTTTGGGGATTTGTTGACACCGTGAAAATTTGAATCAACGTATTTTTCCTTTAAAATGATACATTTACTCGAATTAAACGTTTGATTTGTCATCTACGTTCTATTACAAATAAAATATTGACATTTGCCATCTCCACATCATTGCATTCAGTTTTATTCACAATTTGTTTAGTGTCCCAAATTTTTGGGAATCCAGTTTGTAGAATAGCAAAGCTTCTTCCAAGCAGGTAGGCTTTTCTAGATTAACTGTTCAAGCTCTTCTGAAAAACAAAACCAAGTCATTGGAACCACAAATGCAGTAGATGGCATTGGAAACTCTAGCCCAGGAGCAGCGAACCTTTTACATACCAAGTGCCCAAACTGCAACCCAAAACCCACTCATTTATTGCAAAGTACCAACACGGCAATTTAACCTGAATACCACAGTCCAATATGGTATATGTTCCATGTACTTTAGCATTTAGCTATAATAGCCTGCCTACATTCAATGAACTGCCTTTTCCGTTCATAGTGCACCCTGTGCTGATGAATGGAAGGAAAAGTCTAAGACATATTGGTACACCATAGACTTCTTCCAGGGTGCGGGTGCCCACAGAGAAGGCTCTGAGTGCCGCCTCTGGCACCCATGCCATAGGTTCACCACCATTGCTCTAGCCTATGGGATACACAAACTAATGTGTCTTCTAGTTCCTTTCAGGTTTAGTATCAGTTTCAAAGGGAACCTGTCATGAGGAAATTCACTGTTAAAGGGCATCTGTCAGCAGCTTTGTACCTATGAAACTGGCTGACCTGTTGCATCTGCACTTGGCAGCTGAATGCATCTGTGTTGGTCCCATGGTCATATGTGCCCGCATTGCTGAGATTTTTTTTTTTATATATGCAAATGAGCGTCTAGGAGCAGTAGGAGTGTTGCTGTTACCCCTAGACGCAACTGCAGCACCCTCTGCACTTTGACAGGGCCAAGTATGATGTCATCAGTGCCTGGCCCTGTCAATCTAAGTGCAGAGGGTGCAGTAGTTCCAGAGAAACTGGAGTCTCTAGGTGTAAAGGCAACGCCCTGTTGCTTGTAGAGGCTCATTTGCATATATTAAAACATAATTTTTCTCAGCAATGCGGGCACATATGAACATGGGAACAACACAGATGCCATCAGCTGCCAAGTGCACATGTAACAGGTCAGCCAGTTTCATAAGTACAAATCTGCTGGCAGATGCTCTTTAAACTCATGCCCTAACGCTACGCTGGGTCCCCCGGACACTGTCAAGGTGTCATCTCATGTTGCTGCACTCTGGAAGGGATGGTAAGGCATGGTGCACCCAATGGGAAATAAGGCCAGAGAGTCAGGGTCTGCAATAAACCGGTGTACTTCTTTACTGGAGGAATTCAGGTGCAGAACAAGACAGGCGAGGCATAGGGCTGGCTTCTCCAGTCTCCTCCCTGGCAAAAGAATGGTTTGATGCTGAGGAAAATCCTGAGCTAGCTGCCCCTCTCAGAAGGCTGATTCCCTGGCCAAAGGCTGGAGGCCCACGGTCTCAGTAGTCCGGGTGGCTCCTTGGTCACAGGGCTGGTAACCCATGGTCTTTGGTTTAGAGTCCCCATTAGTGATGGAGAAACATCGGCCGGGACAATTCGGGACAAATGTTTGCGAACCGCGCGTTCACGGCGGGCCCCATTCACTTTAATGGCAGGCGAACCTAATAACCTTCAGCTCATATTTGCAGCCAGCAAAACTTACTAGAAGTACACAAATAGTCCCATAACATGGACAGTGACATGGACAGTGACATACAGGGGGATCATTGGCAAAAATTCCCACAAAAAATATGTATTTTAAATCAGGGGTCATTTTTATGCATCTTAAAGGGAAACTCTCAAAAATGTGCCCAGCTGGAGCCTAGAAATTTTTTATTTCCTATCGGTTTGATGTATACAAATGTGCGGCACTCCACGTTTTTGTCCATTAAAAAAATGCATACGTTAACGTAATTTTTTTTTCTACCATGGAACTGTATGGTGAACGGAAACCACTGTATGGCATCAGTCTGAGGCATCTGTTAATGCATACATTTTTGGTATGCATTACATGGATGACAAAAATAGGATGTGAACCCAGCCCTAGTGTCAGAATAAGCACCAGTACACAGCGGAGAGGGGAGGCCGCCATGTACTGACAGAGCGCTGCCTGGTCCTGGTAGTCAGGGATGAGAAAATACAGGGCACAGTATAATACACTAAAATCTATATAATATAAAGATATTAGCCCTAAGGTATCTCAGCGTGGCATGGGTTCCTACCACTAGACTACCTGCGGAGTGTGGACACAGCCTGAGAGGTGCTAAGATACAACTCACAGCCAAGCTCCCACATACCTCCAAAATGAGATCGCTCAGGCAGTGGGAGAGATAAGGCTGTAAGCCCCACCACTAACAGACCACGTGACACAGGCTACCAGGTGCATCGGAATGCTACCAGCAGTACGTAATGGCACATTCTAAACATATCAAGAAAAATAACTGAAATAAAGTGGCCTAAATGGGAGGAAATGCTCAAAAACTCCAAACACTGTGGCGTGTTTATAACCGTTGTAAGGGATCGTCTCTTTTCAGGGCGTCACACTCACAGATATCTCACCAGGCAAAGGATTTTTATGTCCAAACTGTGCATTTATTTTGACAGTCTTCTTATAAAGGATAGTCCAGTTATACATCACTGGGTGGGGTGAGGTTCCCGCACCGCCAACTTTTTTGTCACCTTTCATCACAAAAGTGTAATAGCAAGTGATCAAAAAGTCATATGCACCCCAAAATAGTTCCAATAAAACCGTCATCTCCTCCCGCAAAAATGATACCCTACCTAAGATAATCACCCAAAGAATAAAAAAAAAATATTGCCCTCAGACTATGGAGACACTAAAACATGATTTTTTTTTGTTTCAAAAATGATATTATTGTGTATGCTGTAAAAAATGCTGTAAAAAATATATAAAAACGGTGTAAAAAAACATTCGCCCCAAAAATAAAAATAAATATGGCTCTCAGAATATGGACACACTAAAACATATTAGTGTAAAACTTAAATACATAAAAAAGTATACATATTAATTATCGCCCATCCGTAAAAACCTGCTGTATAAAAATATCACATGAACTAACCCCCGTAAAAAAAAAAAGGTGTAAAAAAAGCTATTGTTTGTCACCTTACATCACAAAAAGTGTAATACCAAGCGATCAAAAAGTCATATGCACCCTAAAATACTACCAATCAAACTGTCATCTCATACCGAAAAAAAAATTATCCCCTACATAAGACAGTCGCTTAAAAAAAATATATGGCTTTCAGAATATGGAGACACTAAAAAATGATTTTTTTTCAAAAATGCTTTATTATGTAAAACTGAAACAAACAACAAAAAAAGTCTGCATATTTGGTCTGTAACAACCTGCTCTATAAAAATACCACATGATCTAACTTGTCAGATGAACATTGTAAATGACAAAACATAAAAACAGTGCCAAAACAGCAATATTTTGTTACCTTGCCTTGTAATATAGAACAAACAAAAATCATATGTACCCTAAAATAGTACAAACAAAACTGCCACCTTAGGGTCCATTCACACGTCCGTAATTTGGGTCCGCATTCGTTCCGCAATTTGCGGACCCATTCACTTTCAATGGGGCTGGAACGGATGCAAATCCACATTTCCTGGATCCGCATACGCATTTTCAGGATCCGCATCCGTTTTTTCGGGATCCGTTTTTTCAGGATCCGCAATTTCATTCCTGAAAAAAATAGAACATGTCCTATTCTTGTCCGCAATTGCGGACCAGAAAAGGCATTTTCTATTATAGTGTCTGTGATGTGCAGTCCGCAAATTGTGGATCGCACATTGCAGGTGTCCGTGTTTTGAGGATCCGCTAAACACTTACGGACGTGTGAATTAGACCCTTATCCTGTAGTTTCGAAAATGGAGTCATTTTTTGGGAGTTTCCTTTAATTTTTGTGGAACACCTAAAGGGTTACCAAAGTTTATAATATCAGTTTAAAAATACCTTGAGGGGTGTATTTTCTGAAATGGGGTCACTTTTTTGGAGTTTGTACTCTAGGGTTGCATCAGGGGGTCTTCAAATGTAACATGGCAACTTAAAATCTGCCTTCCAAAAACCATATGGCGTTCCTTTCCTTCTGCGCCCTGCGGTGTGCCCGTACAGCAGTTTACGACCACATATGGGGTGTTTCTGTAAACTACAGAATCAGGGCAATGAATATTAAGTTTTGTTTGGCTGTTAACCCTTGCTTTGTTAGCGGAAACAAATTGATTAAAATGGAAAATCTGCCAAGAAAGTGAAATTCTAAAATTTCATCTACATTTTCCTTTAATTCTTGTTGAAAACCTAAAGGGTTAAGAAAGTTTGTAAAATCAGTTTTTAAATACCTTGAGGGGTGTAGTTTCTAAAATGGGGACATTTATGGGAGGTTTCTATTATGTAAGCCTCACAAAGTGACTTCAGACCTGAATTGGTCCTTAAAAATAGGTTTTGGAAATTTTCACAAAAATTTTAAGATTCGCTTCTAAACTTCTAAGCCTTCTAACGTCCCAAAAAAAGAAAATGTAATTTACAAAATGATCCAAACATGAAGTAGACATATGCGAAATGTAAAGTAATAACTATTTTAGAAGGTATCACTATCTGTTTTAAAAGCAGAGAAATTGATGTTCTAGTGTAGCGGTCAGGGGAGGAAGAGACCACAGGGCAGGGTTCAAATACAGTACAGCAGACAAGGAGGCTGAAGCAGATACCGGCTTTATTAAATAATAAAATATAACGGACGGAAAATCGGTTTAACAGTTTTGTGACAATGCATCAGGGGCACATTCGACAAATGACAGGAACAATAATAACAAGTTTACACAAATTTACAGCAAGGGTAACTGATCTGTGATATACTAAATGCGCTCCAACCAGCAAACACATAAAAATACAGGCTACTCTCCACTGATATTTTCCTGTCTGACCCCTGCTACCCCGGGCACATTGCTACAATGCTCTGACTAAAGATTCCTCCTCTATGCCCTATTGCAGGTTAGCACCGGTGCACACTCAGGTAGGTGCTTGTCTTGGTCTGGTACGTGGGGGCAGGTGTCATCTGGCTCCTGATACAGTCGCTTACTTGTCCCAGCGAGTGGTATTTTCCTCTATCTCTCTCTCTAGATTGCAAGTGCAGGAATCCACATAAGTTCAGCTCTGCCAGGAGTCCCCGTCCTCTGCCACGGTCCCGCTAATCTATAGCACGTTAGCCAGGCCCAGTGTCCTGTCACAAGTCTCTCAATTGGACAATATCACTCTTCTCAGAATCTCTTTTTAGTCTCTGTGGCTCTGTCCAACTGCAGCCAGACTCTCAGCTTACCACCAGCCAGCAAGCAACACACAGCCTGCCTGGGAACTTCAAACTCCTCCTACGTCCTCTGGGACCAACAACTTCATTTCTTTCGTACTCAAAGACACAGTGGCCTCTTGTGGCTGGAAGTCTGTGTGAAATATTGTCACTAGAAGTGCAACTTGATAATTCTAGGGGCTGACCCTTACACTAGGACCTGTCTAGAGATCAGATGGGAGCAGGTAAGCTATCATATCACCTATTGCGAATGGTGGATCAAGTATTATCTTTATATGGTTGATATCTGTCCTAATCCTATCTGTAATGATAAAGATTTACTGCAGTAAAGTGTCCTGTAGGGAACAGGAAGTGGCAGCTATTATTAGGTGAGTTTTAAGTGAAAGGGAATATTACAGTACATTCAGTTGAGCTAGTCCTACAAGGCAGTGTGTCTGGGTGACCGTGAATTTCCTGGTGACAGACTCCCTTTAAACTGACAACAACCACTGAAACTCAAGCATATTCCTCTACACACTAGAAAGTGATAAGTCTAGTCAGATCCGGTCTTCTTGGAAAAGTTGCTACCAAAAGCAATTTCTCCAAAGTAGAAACAACTTAACAGACAAAAATGAAGACTGGTTATTTTTGGACTGAACTGAACCATGACACTTTTTTTTTTTCGATCAAAGCAAATGTTTTCTCTGTGAAGGGTTGAAGAGTACAGTCTGCAATCATCTGGAAGGCATAGCACAGATTGCTTCAAGCCAAGGTTTGGATCTGTATATCCATAAATTAGCTTGTCATCTGATAAATGATGTTATCCTCAAAGCTAATTATAATCCACTCTGGAGTTCCATCATAGATGTATCTAATCAGTCCCAGTTGTCTTCTGCCAACAATGAGCCAAACACATGACACATATTTGAGTGGACTGATGGAGTCAGCGCTGTACTTGGCTGTTTCCATCGGTCCCTTAAACCTTGAATGGAGCAGCACCGCACCTGCTCTATCACCACTCCATTCAAAATCCTTCTAGTCCCAAATGTTTGGTCAGCATCAATCAGATACAGACGTGGACAAAATTGTTGGTACCCTTTGGTCAATGAAAGAAAAAGTCACAATGGTCACAGAAATAACTTTAATCTGACAAAAGTAATAATAAATTAAAATTCTATAAATGTTAACCAATGAAAGTCAGACATTGTTTTTCAACCATGCTTCAACAGAATTATGTAAAAAAATAAACTCATGAAACAGGCATGGACAAAAATGATGGTACCCCTAACTTAATATTTTGTTGCGCAACCTTTTGAGGCAATCACTGCAATCAAACGCTTCCTGTAACTGTCAATGAGACATCTGCACCTCTCAGCAGGTATTTTGGCCCACTCCTCATGAGCAAACTGCCCCAGTTGTGTCCGGTTTGAAGGGTGCCTTTTCCAGACTGCATGTTTCAGCTCCTTCCAAAGATGCTCAATAGGATTGAGGTCAGGGCTCATAGAAGGCCACTTTAGAATAGTCCAATTTTTTCCTCTTAGCCATTCTTGGGTGTTTTTAGCGGTGTGTTTTGGGTCATTGTCCTGTTGCAAGACCCATGACCTGCGACTGAGACCAAGCTTTCTGACACTGGCTAGTACATTTCTCTCTAGAATTCCTTGATAGTCTTGAGATTTCATTGTACCCTGCACAGATTCAAGACACCCTGTGCCAGACGCAGCAAAGCAGCCCCAGAACATAACAGAGCCTCCTCCATGTTTCACAGTAGGGACAGTGTTCTTTTCTTGATATGCTTCATTTTTTCGTCTGTGAACATACAGCTGATGTGCCTTGGCAAAAACTTCGATTTTTGTCTCATCTGTCCACAGGACATTCTCCCAGAAGCTTTGTGGCTTGTCAACATGTAGTTTGGCATATTCCAGTCTTGCTTTTTTATGATTCGTTTTCAACAATGGTGTCCTCCTTGGTCGTCTCCCATGTAGTCCACTTTGGCTCAAACAACGACGGATGGTGCGATCTGACACTGATGTTCCTTGAGCATGAAGTTCACCTTGAATCTCTTTAGAAGTCTTTCTAGGCTCTTTTGTTACCATTCGGATTATCCGTCTCTTAGATTTGTCATCAATTTTCCTCCTGCGGCCACGTCCAGGGAGGTTGGCTACAGTCCCATGGATCTTAAACTTATGAATAATATGTGCAACTGTACTCACAGGAACATCTAGTTGCTTGGAGATGGTCTTATAGCCTTTACCTTTAACATGCTTGTCTATAATTTTCTTTCTGATCTCTTGAGACAGCTCTTTCCTTTGCTTCCTCTGGTCCATGTCGAGTGTGGTACACACCATATCACCAAACAACACAGTGATTACCTGGAGCCATATATATAGGCCCAATGGCTGATTACAAGGTTGTAGACACCTGTGATGCTAATTAGTGGACACACCTTGAATTAACATGTCCCTTTGGTCACATTATGTTCTGTGTTTTCTAGGGGTACCATCATTTTTGTCCATGCCTGTTTCATGAGTTTATTTTTTTACATAATTCTGTTGAAGCATGGTTGAAAAACAATGTCTGACTTTCATTGGTTAACATTTATAGAATTTTAATTTATTATTACTTTTGTCAGATTAAAGTTATTTCTGTGACCATTGTGACTTTTTCTTTCATTGACCAAAGGGTACCAACAATTTTGTCCACGTCTGTATGTCCATTGTGAGGCAGCTGTTTTAAGGACGTTGAGATTTTTCAGTAGTCTACGTTGCCATAACTTGTGCCAGATTTATCAAATGTGTCACAGAAATATTAGCTATTCAATTTAAAATATAACTTTTAATCGATAATGGTTAAGAGAAGTATTCATTCCAAATATTTCTTGATATATTGTCAAATTGCCAGAATAAGGGTAGAATCGAGACCCACCGTGGACATCAGGGCGGTAGGTGATTCAATAATGAAGGTAAGAGATAAGGCACTTACAGTTGGATGGTTCATGTATAGCTGAATCAAATCCTGGTGAGGTCAGGAGGAATTTTTATCCCTAATGATACCCTAAGGTGTCTATCCCTGCCTACAGGCAGAGCACCCGCCCCGAAAGGCATATCATCAGCCACTGTTATCGCCAGCATATAGCCACCATCCTTCGGCTATTGGAATACAATCTACATAGTCCCCTGAGGAACCAAGGAATCACTACTTGGGGAAACGCGTCGGGACAACAAAATACTTATAAGAACTATTTTTCATCCAGGACTAATACCTTCGTCCATTGAACATAGGAGAATCTTGTAGCCCACCGTGAGGTAACACCTAGGGTCACGTGAGGGTAAGGAAAGGGTTTAGCCACCGAGAGGCGGGTGCTCTGCCTGTAGGCAGGGATAGACACCTTAGGGTATCATTAGGGATCAATATTCCTCCTGACCTCACCAGGATTTGATTCAGCTATACATGAACCATCCAACTGTAAGTGCCTTATCTCTTACCTTCATTATTGAACTACCTACCGCCCTGATGTCCACGGTGGGTCTCGATTCTACCCTTATTCTGGCAATTTGACAATATATCAAGAAATATTTGGAATGAATACTTCTCTTAACCATTATCGATTAAAAGTTATATTTTAAATTGAATAGCTAATATTTCTGTGACACTTTTTTGATGATAGCTTTTCAGATTACTACATGATACTCTGTGATTGTGCAGATTTATCAAATGTCACAAGATACGTTTGGTGCATCTTTAAAGGGGTTATCTGAGGCTGGAAATGCCTCCCCTCACACTGATTCTACTTACCTGGCGATGCTTGAGAGGCTCATCCCTGTCACCGCCTGCTATTGCCTCCCCCTCCCAAAACTGGATGTTTTAATCCGCGCACGGGTAGAAGCAGCAGCGGCAGTGCAGGGACCAGGAGCGGATCCAGGAGTGGTTAGCCAGGTAAGTAGAATCAGTGTGAGGTGCCCGGGCAGTAGGGGAGGCTTTTTCAGCCTTGGATAACCCCTATAAGTCAAACATTTCAGGCTTCGTATTTCTCCACTTTCTAAACCATCCCTTTACTTGGAGTAAGATTGTGGCATTTTTTTGTCCAACTTTTTTTTTACAGTTGCTAAAACTTGCCTAAATCAGCTCAATGAGCTAACCACATTCATTTTCCCACCCACTGTTTGAAACTGGGTGTAAAAGTGCAAAATGTCTCAAAAGTTCTGTGCAAATAAGCCCATAAAAGTTTCAAGGTCCTATTCTGGAATTCTGGAGTACATGGCATGATAAATTCCCCCCATAGTGTGAAAAACTCCTTGGAAACTTGCACTTTGAGACCAAAAAGATAATATCTCTTTTCACTAATCATGTATATTTTCAGTGTCACTTTTGCAGGACAGCTGTATTTCGGGAGTACATGGCATTCCGAGTATTCTGGAATTCTGGCGTACATGGCATGATAAATTCCCCCCAAAGTGTGCAAAACTTCTTGGAAACTTGCACTTTGAGACTTGCACTAATCATGTAGATTTTCAGTAGGAAACAAAAAATAAAAAAAAACGTGGCCCAGATTTAACAATCCTAGATAGGCAGGGTATTTACATCTACATATTTATGACAGTGGATCAGGCTGGATGAAAAATCTGGCGCAGAGATAGACACATTTCTCTTGAGACAGATTTTTTATTGAGAATTGTGGCACAATTTTTACACAAAATTATGCATATTAAGACTTGTCTCTCCTGATATAACCATGCCCACCCCATGTCAAGCGTTTAGAAAAAGTGGAGAAACGATACATACGCCAAATTGCACCAATTTCCGATACTTTTTAGACAGATTTTTGGTGTAGACACATTAGTAAATCTGGGCCTATGCCTTAGTGCAGGTCTGAGTGGATACAGAAAAACTCTTGCACTAGACATATTACTGTTTATATTTTTGGGGAGTATATCTTTAAAGGAGTTGTTATATTAGAAGAACTTATTCCCTATCCACAGTTTAGGAGTAAGTGTCTGATCAGCTGTGGCCTGCCTGCTGAGGCTCCCGATGATCACAAGAACAGGGGCTCATGTTCCCGTTGATAGGGAATCCCATAGACAGGGGATAACCCCTTATGTGTAAAACTGATATATCCATGTCTAAAAATTATATTGTTGCTTGTAAGTAGCCAACTACATAAACAGTGACAAAAAGAAACAGCACTCCTATAAATGGAGCCATAGGGAGCTTTCTCACAATACAAGCAGGGTTGCCAACCCAGATTTTTCTTTTTTCTGCACAACTTATCCCAAAATCAAGGACAGACAAAAAATGTTTACAAACATATTGGAAAACTTTAATAAAAGATAAAAATGATAAGTAATCCATGTCTATAGCACAATATACTGATAAGAACTCATCACCAGCATTTACTGTGAGCTGCAAAATGATGATAATTACCACCAAAATAATCTATTCAATTACCACCAGCCTCAAGAGAATCACGGACACGTCTATTTTTATTTCACGGACACAGGAATAGAGTTGCCTATTTTTATGGCCTGTCCAGAAATTTCTGGATGGTTCAACCCTAAATACAAGTGATCCAGTGAAAGGTCATGTTATGATGTGATCGTGATTTTATCATGTTACCATATGATGCTACAGTTCATCATTTAAGTATTTGGACAAGATAAAGTCATGCATTAGGTTCAAAAGCTATAAACTATCAACAGTGTCAAAAGCTATAAAATATCATATAAAAAAATGTAAGCAGTAGACCTGAAAGGCTGCTACCCTTTTTCTACTTTTGTCAAAAACACATTTTTTTGGAGACTGATAAATAATGTAGCATCTCAGTTCTCACTTCAGTGTAAATTAATGATAAATGAGAAGATCATAGGAGCGGAAGAAAACAAAATCCAAAATTTTAAAATTTTCATGCATTATGTATGGAATTTAGGAGACCATCTCTACTAGAGGAGGTGCTCTTTTAATAGGCATGATTTTCATCTATATTCGCCATCTTATTTAGAGATAAATCACAGACTAATGGCTCATGCAAACAGCCATATTAGACTGGGTTCACATCACGTTTTTCCCATCCTTTTAATGTATACATTAAACGGATGCCTCAGACTGTTGCCATACAGTGGCATCCATTTACCATAGAGTTCCATTGTAAAAAAAAAAAGTATATGTTTTTGTAACGTATAAGTCAAACGTAGGCATAAAACGTGATGTGAACCCAGCCCTACAGCTGCTTAAAAGTTCTGAGTTGTATGGAGCCAAACAGAAATGTGTGCAGCCATTATGTACCTCTATATACCTCCAATTTTATCCAGAATTTTTTTTTGTTTTTGTTTTTTTTTATAAGAAAAAGAGTGTGGCATGTTCCATTAGATAATATAATCTCCTATAGAAACCCTTTTCCTGGGAGAATATCTTCATAATATAGTGCCATACAGAGGCCTCCATTATATTAAGCCATAGGGACAGCATGTCTTGAGTTACGGCTCCGATCACACAGCATTGCTCTGCCCTGAAGGGTGTGAATATCCAGGATCACTAGGAACATATTCTGTGTCCTGCATTATTTCCATAGCTCTTTTCCCCCATGTTATGGGTGGAGTAACTTTAGTTGCTGACCACAAATTATTCTTTGTATCCGTTAGTATTATCCTGTGTAGCTTTGTGCTGCTTATTCATATATATGGATATGTATGTTTTAACAAATGTATGTCCAATAAAAACTTTTGTACTTGTTTAAACTACGCTGTTCTGAGTCTAGTTTTGGTTTGGTAACCACAAATTATTCTTGCATGAGAAATCCTTCCCAACAAGTTAAGAGCTTGCAATATAATTGTTCCATGGACATATTTATTGCCAATTTTATTTGGTTTTAATTGCCTTATAATGCAGCCACATCACAGTGATTGTCATAAAAGAACCTCTAAGAGCCTCATGAAAAAATATTTACAGTTTACGCCTCTCATACCATGACTATTATTATTACATTATCACATTTTCTATGTCTGTCATGCATTGACTGATATAACAAGAATTGTGGACATTTAGGGAAAAAATGTAGGCATGGTAACAATAGTAAAATTAATACAATTTTTTCTTAATGTTAAAAATGTATCAGCATTAAGAAAGGTGATATTTTTCATCACCGTAACATGGAGGGATAAAAATCATTAAAAAACATTTTTTTAATTTAATGTGACAAAACCTATCACATATAATTTCCCTTGAAAAGATTTTGTGTCAATAAACACTTCTGTTGGTTCCTTTAAGAAGGGTATGGTCGTATGGTCGTACAGTACAGACCAAAAGTTTGGACACACCTTCTCATTCAAAGAGTTTTCTTTATTTTCATGACTATGAAAATTGGAGATTCACACTGAAGGCATCAAAACTATGAATTAACACATGTGGAATTATATACATAACAAAAAAGTGTGAAACAACTGAAAATATGTAATATTCTAGGTTCTTCAAAGTAGCCACCTTTTGCTTTGATTACTGCTTTGCACACTCTTGGCATTCTCTTGATGAGCTTCAAGAGGTAGTCACCTGAAATGGTATTCCAACAGTCTTGAAGGAGTTCCCAGAGATGCTTAGCACTTGTTGGCCCTTTTGCCTTCACTCTGCGGTCCAGCTCACCCCAAACCATCTCGATTGGGTTCAGGTCCGGTGACTGTGGAGGCCAGGTCATGTGGCGCAGCACCCCATCACTCTCCTTCATGGTCAAATAGCCCTTTCACAGCCTGGAGGTGTGTTTGGGGTCATTGTCCTGTTGAAAAATAAATGATGGTCCAACTAAACGCAAACTGGATGGATTAGCATGCCGCTGCAAGATACTGTGGCAGCCATGCTGGTTCAGTATGCCTTCAATTTTGAATAAATCCCCAACAGTGTCACCAGCAAAGCACCCCCACACCATCACACCTCCTCCTCAATGCTTCACGGTGGGACCCAGGCATGTAGAGTCCATTCGTTCACCTTTTCTGCGTCGCACAAAGACACGATGGTTGGAACCAAAGATCTCAAATTTGGACTCATCAGACCAAAGCACAGATTTCCACTGGTCTAATGTCCATTCCTTGTGTTCTTTAGCCCAAACAAGTGTCACGAGGGTGTCAAGAGCCACGTCTGACTCCGTTATACCCGGGGTCAGGATATCGCAGCGGGTGGCTGCACACTCGATGTCTAAAGATAGTGCTGTTTCTTAATGGTAGCTTTCTGGGTTTGCCTTGCAATCCTTTTTGGCTCACTCAGGGATCCGTAGCTTCTTCTCCTCAGCTGTTTCTTGTGTAGCACTCCCAACCTCCTTATATTCCCCTCTCCCACTACTCTGGTTGCTAGATATAGAGCTTCCTGCCTGGACTTCTATACTGACCCACTGGAGCTGTGTAGCTGTGATTCCTGGTTGTTGTTCCAGAGCGTTACCCTCCGGATCCCTGTTGGGCTTTTGTTGTCCGTTGTTGTCGCCCACCTGGGATTATATGTTTTGTCTGTATTGTCTGTCCTCTCCTTGTTGTTTTCCTTTAGTGTTAGTGGTGCGGACTAGTGTTCCCACCGCCCTATTCACTACGTAGGGCTCATCTTAGGGAAAGCCAGGGTTTAGGCACGTAATCGGTGTACGGGTGAGGAACCCGTCTAGGGACGTCAGGGCAGTCAGGTGCCAGCCTCAAGGTGAGTTAGGGGTCACTACCTTTCCCTCTCCCTTGGACAGAGCCTTCCCATTTCCCTCCCTTTGCGTCACGTATGTGATCGGCACGCCGGTCATGATAACAAGTCTCTTCTGCTTGTTGCCTGTCCTTAGCAGTGGTTTCCTAGCAGATATTCTACCATGAAGGTCTAAATCACACAGTCTCCTCTTAACAGTTGTTCTAGAGATGTGTCTGCTGCTAGAACTCTGTGTGGCATTGACCTGGTCTCTAATCTGAGCTGCTGTTAACCTGCGATTTCTGAGGCTGGTGACTCGGATGAACTTATCCCCCGCAGCAGAGGTGACTCTTGGTCTTCCTTTCCTGGGGCGGTCCGCATGTGAGCCAGTTTCTTTGTAGCGCTTGATGGTTTTTGTGACTGCACTTGGGGACACTTTCAAAGTTTTCCCAATTTTTTGGACTGACTGACCTTCATTTCTTAAAGTGATGATGGCCACTCGTTTTTCTTCACTTAGCTGCTTTTTTCTTGCCATAATGCAAATTCTAACAGTCTATTCAGTAGGTAGGCTGTGTATCCACCTGACTTCTCCACAACGCAACTGATGGTCCCAACCCCATTTATAAGGCAAGAACTCGCACTTATTAAACGTGACAGGGCACACCTGTGAAGTGAAAACCATTTCAGGTGACTACCTCTTGAAGCTCATCAAGAGAATGCCAAGAGTGTGCAAAGCAGTAATCAAAGCAAAAGGTGGCTATTTTGAAGAACCTAGAATATGACATATTTTCAGTTTTCACACTTTTTTGTTATGTATATAATTCCACATGTGTTAATTCATAGTTTTGATGCCTTCAGTGTGAATCTATAATTGTCATAGTCATGAAAATAAAGAAAACTCTTTAAATGAGAAGGTGTGTCCAAACTTTTGGTCTGTACTGTATGTTTCTCCAAACAGTTTCAGGATTTGTCTTGGTTCCCAGCAGGCGGTAGCATGTAATCTCTGTCAGGCAGGCAAACAAACTCAACTCTGCTGCATCTGTTGCTCTGTGGCTCTGCTGTGCTTACAGGCTGACTGTATAACTAAGCTTTAGCTGTCTACTGCAACTTTTTTCTTGTAGTCTGACTCTAGGTTTCTGCAGGGAACACTTCCTGGCTTCAGAGCCTCCAAGCTGTGGCCTCCACATCCAACAGAATTAAAGGTGCTTTAGCTGGCTTACGCAAGGCACGTCCAGCGGGCATGTGCACCTGCTTCCTTCCCCTAGCAGTGGTGTAAGCTAGACCTTCCTCTAGAAGGGGGTAAGCTTAACTGACTAAAACTGGTCCCCACCCTTCCCTAGAGAGATAGTTAGAATGGAAAGAAGGATTCCACTCCCTGTAACTGTAGCTCTGCCATGCTTGCTGCCACCTTCTGGTGTACCAGGTAAATTGCATGATAACATAACAGTTACAAAAAAATAGATATGCACAGTGTGATGATCCTGCAATAAATACACAGAATGACATTAGGTTAACCATAAAAGATAGTAGTGGGTATGGCACTCTGGGTCATTACATTCCCCCTTACTTGAAACAAAGCCACTCTTGGCTTTTACTTAGGGTATTTTCTCTAAGGGTACCTAAGGAAAATTTAAAGTGCTGCATAGGAATGGACACATAGACTGACATAAAATGGCTACCTATAGGTTCCTGCCTGTATGAGTAGGGTGTCTAACCATGGTTTTCCCTCTCGCAGTGAACCAAGCAAATACATACTGGACCAAGCGCTCAAATACTCCACTATTTGGCCACAGTCGTATGTGGTGCGTGGGGGTGTCCTGTACTGTAATCCCTCCACGATGCTATGAGACGCCTGCAAATAGAAGGGTGACTTCATCCTGTATTCCCTTCCTAACACCAAGGCCTTATAATGCTTTACGCTTTGTCACCTTGATGTCTGACCAGGTAGCACATAAAATTTTCCGTGGCAATGCACAAAGTTGTTGTCACGATCCTTCCCATGACAGATGTCAGAAGATCGAAGAGACTGGCTACACGTGAAGGGATCTAACAGCCTCTTTTGCTTCAGTGTTATTGTTCATGACCACACCCCTTGTTTCAGGTGTAGCTTAGTGGTCATTACACCTCCCCTATATAGTCTGATCTCACCCTCCTGGCTATACGGTTGATAGCTTCATTTGGTTTTGGAAGAGTTGGTGCGTTGTCCTCTCTGGAGTTCCTGTTCGTCCATCTCACTACAGAAGTTAGGTGTCTTGTTTCTTTGTGGGTTGTTGACCCTTCCCTTGTCTGTTGTGACTAGGCCTCAGGGAGATGCTGGTTCCTTCATCTGGGAAGGAATGGGTCATCTCAAGCCCTGCCAATACCCATAGCGATCTTTAGGGTCTCCAGGTCCTCCAGGTTCCGGTGTATGGGCATTCCTACCTTCAAGGTGTGCCCATACGGATAGGAGTCAGGGCAAGGAGTAGGGTTTTATAGGAGGTGACCCTTTCCCTTTCCCAAGCGTTAAGGCCTAGTGGCTTTTCCCTTCCCTCCTGTTGTCAGTGTAGTGTTCCCTCCCATACCTCATCCGTGACAGTCGTAGAACATACACAAATTAGGAGGATGAAGCAGTGCTCTCCAATATATCCTGGAGGACTATTCCCTCCAAACACACATAAAATACACATTAGCAGTGGGTTACCCTTGACGGTGTTAGATCTGCCTGTGACTTACAACTTGGTTCCCCCTGTGTAGCAATTATACAGTACAATATAATACCTAGGCTATCTAGATAACACAAGGCAAAGTAAGAACCATTAGTATTTAACACCTCAGAGGTAGCTCATAATGAGCTATGACGATGTAAGACCTGCTTGTGACGTACCAGATGTTCTCAGAGGCAGTCCATTGAAGCAAGAGTAAGGTGCAAGTTATCTGGCTAACTATAAAGTGCTGAACCTGTAAAAAGGGTTAGTGCAAAACACAGTGCAAATAGATAACACAAATCATTATTTCTTAATCACTTCATTTAAAAAATATGCCTGCAACCACCGGAACTAAAGTTGTGAAGTCCAGGCCACTAGGGGTCCCACTTCCAACTAATTTGCAGTCCATTGCCTTTTGTGAAGTAAGATCCATTACTAGTAGCAAAGACACAGAAGACGGCTCACAGGAAATAGGGACATCGCAGAGACTGCTGAGCTTGTGAGTCTGATAAAACAGCTGATTCTACACTGCTTATGAATAGTGATGGCCTTGCGGTTCGCCTGGCGGTCCGATTCGCCAAACATGCGAACATATGGCAATGTACGCACGCGCCATATTCTTTTGCATTGCGCCGAACTTTGACACATCCATCAGGTGGGACAGGACAGCCAATTGAGATGTTTCACACATGGTCATACCCCCAACCCTATAACAGAACCCGATCTGGCAGCCATTTTACATTATGTGTTTTGCCAGTGTAGGGAGAGGTTGCATTTTGGAGCAGGGACAGACTGTTAGGAACTTAGCGACACCAAACGCTAGCTAATAGGGCGATAAAAGTCCTTTTAAGGACTGGTAACGTTGTGCTATCGATAGGTATGATACACCGAGGGATGTAGTATACTTATAATATACTTTATAACATAGAAAGTATATTATAGTGCATTTGTATGCTTCCAGAAAATACTGATTGAGGGCTGCGATCTATCAGCTTCCACAAAATATTGATAAAGGTTTTCCATATATCTGCGTCCACAAAATTATTGCTTTAGGGTGATATACCAGCTTCAACTAACAACTGATTGAGGCCTGCCATATATCAGCTTCCACTAAATAGTGATAGAGGTTTTCCATATACTTGCGTCCACAAAATACAGATTACGGGTTTTGATATACCTGCTTCAAATAACAACTGATTGAGGCCTGCCATATATCAGCTTCCACAAAATAGTTATAGAGGTTTTTAATATACCTGTGTCCACAAAATTACTGCTTGAGGGTGATATACCAGCTTCAACTAACAACTGATTGAGGCCTGCCATATATCAGCTTCCACAAAATAGTTATAGAGGTTTTTAATATACCTGTGTCCACAAAATTACTGTTTGAGGGTGATATACCAGCTTCAACGAACAACTGATTGAGGCCTGCCATATATCAGATTACACAAATACTGCTCTGCTCTAGGGACTTTGGCACAGGGTCATTTCTAAAATGACAGGCAGAGGAAGAGGCAGGCCGTTCCATAGGGGTGGTAGGGGTCGGGCAGGTGCACCAGGCCGGAGCCTAAGTGGGAAGTTGGAGAAGGTGCGTGCGATTATGTCAAAGGACGCACCAGAGTTGGTTGAGTGGCTCACTCAACCATCTGCTTCTGCACCCTCCTCATCCTCTGTATCTGCACCCTCCTCACTCTCTGTTGTGTGCACCCCCAAAGACACCACCACCAGCACCACCATAGCCCTTCCACTCGAGTAAGAGAAATTATTTCCCATCCATTTCCAGACCTTACCGATGCTCAGCCATTCTTGGCATCGGATGAGGAAGAGAAGGTAGCAACAGCTGCCACCCAGCAGTCTGACAACAGTTCCCAGATCAGCCCAAGGAGGGTGGTCCCGCTGTTGCTGCCTACTCAGAGATCTCTAATATCAGTGGTGGTGAAGGTGACCATGATGACGTGTCGATGGACGTCACGTGGGTGCCAACAAGAGAGGAAGAGGAGGGGAGAGACGGAGCAGCAGATAGGGAGGAGAAGGAGGAGAAGCAGGCAGAACTTGTAGTGCACAGGAGGCAAAAAGCAGACTGCAAATGTATCTGGAGCAAGCCATCCACCATGCACCACCATGCACAGTACATGGCTGTGCAGTGTGGACTTTTTTTTAAACGTGTCAGCTGCTGACAGTAGTGCTGCCATCTGCAGCCTATGCTGTCAAAGCATACATTGCGGTAAGCCCAACACTCACCTAGGGACGACCGCCTTAAGAAGGCACCTGGCCTCCCATCACTGAGCCCAGTGGGAGCAACACCGTCAGAACCCACAAAGCCACACTCCCGGCCCTCCACGTCCTGCCTATTCTCTTTCTTCTCTCTCCTCCCATCCCACCTTCCACCATGCCGTCGTCACGTTCATCTGGCAGAAGGCTTCTGTGGCCCAAATGTTCGAGCGTAAAAAGTTGATGACACCGGATAACCCTCTTGCCCCCGGGCTGACCGCTGGCTTGTTTCCACTGCTACTTCCTCTTCCGCTGCACCCCCCCAAGCTCCCTAGACCCTATTCGACATGCCAGGTGAGACGTTGCCATGCTGTGCTGCGGCTGTTGTGCCTTGAAGCCAAGAGCCACACCAATCCTGCACTGCTTTCAGCTCTATGGTGACAGGCCGATCAGTGGCTAACCCTGCTCAATTTGACAGTTGGTAAAGTGGTGTGCGACATTGGTGCCAATCTACTGAGCGCACTGAAACAGGGCAAAATGGCACACGTCCTGAACTTAGTCGTATAGCGATTCATTGCTAAATACCCTGGGGTCCAGGACGTCTTGCGGAAGGCCAGGAAAATATGGTTAGAAGGTCTTACATGGCCATGGCTCGCCATGCTGACAGTCAGCGGTGACACCACTTGCCCGTCAGACGTCTGATTTGTGACTGCCCGATGCGCTGGAACTCCACCTTGTATATGCTTGATAGGCTGCTCCAGCAGAAATGTGCATTTAACGACTACATGTACGAAGTCTGCAGCAGGAAAGGTTCTGGGGAGCTTGGTTTCTTTTCACCGCGACAGTGGCTGCTCATGCGCGACGCATGCAGACTTCTACGGCCATTTGATGAGATCACCAAACTGGTCAGTCGCAGCCAAGGCGCCATCAGTGACATCGTACCTTACGCCTTCTTTCTGGAGTGTGCATTGCATCGTGTCATTGATCAAGCCATCGATGAGCAGGAGTTGGAAGATGAGGAAGTTGCAATGCTGAATGATTTCCCGGGGGGGGGGGGGGGGGCTAATCCATCTGAGACAAGTCAGCAGGAGTCTGAAGAGGAGTCAGAGGAGGATGGTGACTGGGGGGAGGAGCAAGAAGAGTAGGCTTTAAACTTTTCGGGGATCCCTGGTGTTGTCCATGGCTGGGGTGAGGAGACCGAGGACAACATTCTCCTGGGCGATGAGCAGGAGCCAGGGTGCTCCACCGCTTCCAATTTAGTGCAAATGGGGGACTTCATGCTCCAGTGTTTGAAGAGGGACACCTATATAAAAAGCATAAAAAGGTCAAGGACCTGTACTGGGTGGCAACGTACTTAAACCCACGGTACAAACACAAAATGGCGGACATGTTAACAGCATCACAGAGGGCTGTCATAATGCAGCATTTCCAGTCCTTGCTGCGAGAGATGTTGCATTTTGCTGTTGCGGGAGCTGGCAGAGGAATTTCCACCCACAGCGAAACAGGTGCGGGTACCAATCCTACCACACCTGCAAAAAAAGGGCGGTTTGAAGATGTGTTGGTCACTTCAGATATCAGATCATTCTTGTAACCAACCCCTCGACAGCCGCCCTCTGGATCCAGCCTCAGGGAACGCCTAGCCCGACAGGTGTCCGCCTTCATCGGGTTAATAGTCGATGTGGGCGCTCTGAGAAGCGAGGGACCCCTTGACTACTGGGTGTGCAGGCTTGACCTGTGGCCAGAGCTGGCACAATTTGCCATGGAATTCTTGGCTTGCCCCGCGTCGAGTGTCCTGTCCGAAAGGACGTTCAGCGCAGCTGGGGGAATCGTGACCGATAAGCGCACTCGCCTAGCTCACCACAGTGTGGACTGCCTCACATTTTCAAAAATTAATTAGGCATGGATCTCGGAGGAATTCAACACCTGTGATGACCACGTGTAATTGAATTTCCTCATGCCAGCCCACACATATCCGCCACCACCCAGAACAAAGACTTGTCCTTGCCTTATGTATATACAGCGACATAAAAGGCCTTTTATGTCAGGCGAATGCCTACTTTTTGGGGCCTGTACTGGCCGACAGTTACCTGTGACCGCCTAATGTACCTCCAGCCACAGAATCCAACGTTTTTTGCTGTCAGGTGAATGCCTATTTCCTAATTCTTTGGGCCTGTAATGGCCGACAGTTACATATTTATTTTGTGACCGCCTAATGTACCTCCAGCCACAAAATCCAAAGTTCTTTGCTGTCAGGTGAATGCCTATTGACTAATTTTTGGGGTCTGTGCTGGCCAAAAGTTACATATTTATTTTGTGGCCGCCTAATGTACCTCCAGCCACAGAATCCAAAGTTCTTTGCTGTCATATGAATGCCTATTTCCTAATTTTTGGGCCTGTTTTGGCCGACAGTTAAATTTTTATCCTGTGACCGCCTAATGTACCTCCAACCACAGAATCCAAAGTTCTTTGCTGTCAGGTGAATGTCTATTGGCAAATTTTTGGGTTCTGTACTGGTCGACAGTTACATTTTTATCCTGTGACCGCCTAATGTACCTCCAGCCGTAGAATCCAAAGTTCTTTGCTGTCAGGTGAATGCCTATTGCCTAATTTTTGGGGCCTGTACTGGCCGACAGTTACATATTTATCCTGTGACCGCCTAATGTACCTCCAGCCACAGAATCCAACATTTTTTGCTGTCAGGTGAATGCCTTTTTCCTAATTTTTTGGGCCTGTAATGGCCGACAGTTACATATTTATTTTGTGACCGCCTAATGTACCTCCAGCCACAAAATCCAAAGTTCTTTGCTGTCAGGTGAATGCCTATTGCCTAATTTTTGGGGCCTGTGCTGGCCAAAAGTTACATATTTATTTTGTGGCCTCCAGCCACAGAATCCAAAGTTCTTTGCTGTCAGATGAATGCCTATTTCCTAATTTTTGGGCCTGTTTTGGCCGACAGTTAAATTTTTATCCTGTGACCGCCTAATGTACCTTCAACCACAGAATCCAAAGTTCTTTGCTGTCAGGTGAATGTCTATTGGCAAATTTTTGGGTTCTGTACTGGCCGACAGTTACATTTTTATCCTGTGACCGCCTAATGTACCTCCAGCCGTAGAATCCAAAGTTCTTTGCTGTCAGGTGAATGCCTATTGCCTAATTTTTGGGGCCTGTACTGGCCGACAGTTACATATTTATTTTGTGACCGCCTAATGTACCTCCAGCCACAGAATCCAAAGTTCTTTGCTGTCATATGAATGCCTATTGGCAAATTTTTGGGTCCTGTACTGGCCGACAGTTACATTTTTATCCTGTGACCGCCTAATGTACCTCCAGCCGCAGAATCCAAAGTTCTTTGCTGTCAGATGAATGCCTATTGGAAAATTTTTGGGTCCTGTACTGGCCGACAGTTACATTTTTATCCTGTGACCGCCTAATGTACCTCCAGCCGCAGAATCCAAAGTTCTTTGCTGTCAGGTGAATGCCTATTACAAAATTTTTGGGGCCTGTACTGGCCGACAGTTACATATTTATTTTGTGACCGCCTAATGTACCTCCAGCCGTAGAATCCAAAGTTCTTTGCTGTCAGGTGAATGCCTATTGCCTAACTTTTGGGGCCTGTACTGGCCGACAGTTACATATTTATTTTGTGACCGCCTAATGTACCTCCAGCCACAGAATCCAAAGTTCTTTGCTGTCATATGAATGCCTATTGGCAAATTTTTGGGTCCTGTACTGGCCGACAGTTACATTTTTATCCTGTGACCGCCTAATGTACCTCCAGCCACAGAATCGAAAGTTCTTTGCTGTCAGGTGAATGCCTATTGGCTAATTTTGGGGGCCTGTACTGGCCGACAGATACATTTTTATCCTGTGACCACCTAATGTACCTCCAGCCACAGAATCCAAAGTTCTTTTCTGTCAGGTGAATACCTATTACCTAATTTTTGCTGCCCTAATTTTCGGGGCCTGTATTGGCCGACAGTTCATTTTCTTTAATCTCTAGCCACATAATCACACCCTTGTCTCACTCCTTGCCTCTCATTATGGTGGCGTATGAATTGCATTCACCATAAGGGCCTTCTAATTTCACAGGGTCATGTGACTATGCCCCCCACCCCGTATTGTGCCCCTCACCTTGTACTGTGCCCCCTTATACCCTGCATTGTGCCCTCTTACTACACCCTGTGCAGTGCCCCTAGTCATTCCCTGTACTGTGCCCTCTTATACCCTTTTATCCGGTCACGGTATGGGGGTGTTATCCGGACACTGTACAAAGTTGTTATCCGGTCAATGTATGGCGGTGGTATCCAATAACTGGATGGCCATAACTGTATTCCTTTCCCTGCCCACGCTATCCTTTTTTAGACCTGGCATGAGCGGTAGAAATGTGCAGATTGCGGTGCTAAGGACCTTTGCGCCACAATCTGTGTCAGAAATACGCCTAACATAGATGCATTTCTATATAATAAATGACCACCTAATTGTATTATTTTTTGGGGGTAGGGCTAATATCTTTATATTATATAGATTCTAGTGTAATATACTGTGGCCTATATTTCCCTGTAGAAAATGATCCTTGGGAAACACATTCCTCATCCCTGACCACCAGGACCAGGTAGCGCTCTGTCAGTACATGGCGGCCTCCCCTCTGCGCCACACTGCTCCTCTGTGTACTAGTGCTTATTCTGACACAAGGGCTGGGTTCACATCCTATTTTTGCCATCCATTTAATGCATACCAAAAATGTTTGCGTTAACAGATGCCTCAGACTGATGCCGTATCATTGTACAGTTATGATTCATGATGATGGTGCAAAAAAGCACAACCATTATGCAAACGTTTTTTGAAAACTCAGGAATGATTTTGTAAATGTCATTAAATTTTTTTAGAAGGCTTAGAATTTTGGAAACAATTTTTCTAATTTTCCAGGAAATTTCCAAAACCCACTTTTTTAAGTACCAATTCAGTTTTACAGAGACTTTGAGGGGCTTACATAATAGAGTAACGGTGACATGTGAAAATTTCATTTTTTGTGCAGAATTTCCAATGTAATCAATTTTTCCTGTAACATAGCAAGGGTTAACAGCAAAACATAATAATATTTTTTTATTATTATATTATCATAAATAAATATTTATTACCTTGTTTTTCTACCGTTTACAGAAACCCTCCATATGTTGCCGTAAACTGCTGTGTGGGCACACCGCAGGGCTCAGAAGGGAAGGAGCAGATGGTTTTTGGAGGGCATATTTTGCTGGAACTTTTTTGGGCGCTTTGTTGCATTTGAAGAGACCCTGGGGTATCCCTATAGTGGTAACCTTTAAAAAGTGATGCCATTTTAGATATTACACCCCAAGGAATTTTTAAGGGTTGTAGTGAGTGCTTTGACCCAATGGGCATAATAGAATTTAGAAACTCTTGGCTCTGAAAATTAAAATTACATTTATTTTTATTTTTTTCGATTTAGGTCTAAATTATTCATTTTCATACAGGGTAACAGGAGAAAATAACCTTACAATTTGTTACCTATTTTCAGGCCGCTGTAACATTTGTATTCATGTTTCATTCATTCTATGATACTTGCAAATGTTAACAGGTAACATATATGCAAAAAATTTCAAAGGACCTATCATCTCCTAGCACTGCTATCATTTCATGTACATTGTCCTTATATAAACCTAATAAAAACAATTTGTTACCCATTTTCTAAATATATCCTGAATCCACAGATTATTCAATTTCAGCACCCAATATGTTGTGCCCCACTTGTGCCACTGTGAAAAGTCAGCTCTTTAATTATTAAGGTGTGTTTCCTGATTGTAGAAACACCCTATATGTGGCCCTAAACTGTTGTCTGGATATATGACTGGAATACAACGTAAAAGTTCACCATGCACATTTGTGGCTTAATTTGGTGATTTACACAGTATTGGCTGACAATAGTAGGAGCTCGTGTGAAATAAAAATGAGCCTCCTAAGTATTGACCTTGTTTTGGAAACTACACAACTCTAGGAATTTTTTGGAGGGGTGTACTGGGCAACTAGACCTTATAGGCCTTTCATAGAATTTTAGAAGCACTTGGCTGTGAAAATGAAAATATACATTTTTCCAATAAAATTTTGCTTTAGTGTCATTTTTTTAAGGGGGGTAACAGGATAAAAAGCACCACATAATTTGCTACCAATTTTCTCCTGAATACAGCAACATCCCATACTTGGTAAAGTGCTATATGGGCACACAAAGGAAGGAGCACCATTTGTCTTTTGGAGGGCAACTTTTGCTGGAATAGTTTTCTGGTGTCATGTCACATTTGAAGACACCCTGAGGTACCTCTACAGTGGAAACCCCCAACAAATTACACCCTTCAAGGAGTGTAGGGAGCATTTTGACCCCATAGGTGATTTCCAGAAATGGAAGTGTAGTAGATGGTAAAAGGGGAAAGGTGTGCAGAGTATATTACAGTATAATAAAGTTTTAGAAATACAGGATGCATAAAGGATAAAATTACTAATTCATGAATGAGTGTTATGCTTTGAAGCAATCCTTTATGCACAGGTTTTTCAGGGAAGATTTCACAGTGACAAATAGTGTCCTTTCATAACCTTCTTTTGAAAGACATTCTGCATCTTTTTTGGGTACTTCCCTTCCTTGCTGTTTGGGGTACTTCACCAAGGAAATGTTGCCCTGGTACAACACAGGCACCATAACTTCCGCTACTGGGGCCCTCCCCTTCCTAGTTTTCAAAAGGTAGGTCTTCGATCACCACCTCTTGAAACTGAAGAAATGTTCCTATCTTGTCTGTAGAACAAAATAATAAATAAGCAATATACAGTTCCATTTTTACAATGTGCACAGCCAGCTTTTTGTACCACATGTTAGTTTTCTGTATGGCACTTGTGAGACAGTGACAGGTCTCACTCAGGTTAGAGGCAAGGAAGGGGTGGATAGTTCGGTCCACACCCCTGTTCCACCACAGGTGAGAGAAGCTGGAGGTAATCAGCCTGGCACAAAGCACCTCCCAGAGTTTTAGAAAGGGGGGAGTGTGGTACCTGTGGACAGAGGCCTGGAGGCTCTGTCTGTGTGGTCTCAGCTGGCCAAAGCTGAGGGACCACAAAGCTGGGCGATAGCCTGGAGTTGGGGGACGCAGCGACGCCTGGGAGGGTCGCAGGGCCATAGTCAGGCAGACTACTGAGCCCCAATCCCCCACAAGAAATACTGAACTGGAGACAGTGGGCGTACTGTGCTCTGTACAGCCAGGAGGCTGTGAGACATTGGCTGACAAAGCCGCACGAGTTCACAGGGTGTGAACTGGGACCTAGGTGAGTCAGGAAACTTTATGTGTAGTTAGAGCCTGGACGGGCGAGTGTTTATTATTTTGTCATTTTATTGTTGCTGGTGTTGAACAATAAATACACTGTTTGGACCTGAAACTTGGTGTCCTAAAGGCGTATCTGTGAGAATGACCCCCGGAGAAGAGCTAACCCCCCACACACTGTATGGCTTCAGTATCTGATCTGAAAGACCAACTCCTCCCATGTTATGTATTGTAGTCCAGGATGCAGTCTGGATTGGGGATATTAGTAGTGGTACCTTGTACAGGGGCAGGGGAGCTGCTATTACTGTGACATCCCTCTTATTCTTGTACATAACCAAAAATGTGTTCTCATTAAGGAGAGCCCTGCTGTCGCCCTTTCTGAGTGGTTGCCTGAGCAGAGATCTAGGGAGGCCTCTTGGATTAAGGAAATGCCTACAAACTCAGAAATGTGAGGCTCATAGGGGGTGAGGTCCATTGTGGGGGGCTGCCTCAGCTGTTCTACAGGGGCACCTTCTTGAGGGTCCCTCATCACTGAAATATGATGAGAAGGAAGAGGAGTATAGGAATATGGCAACCTCTTCTCCCTCAAGTACCATATCAATATCAGAGGGAATGATGGTGTATGCCTGCTCAGCTGAATACTGTCTTTGGGAAGAACAGAGCATTTTTTATTTATATTGGTTGGGGGTGTGTATGTAGTGATTTTACATGTTATTTGGCTGGGAAAATGAAAAAAGTAAGAAAAATTATGAAAAAAATAAAATAACTGAAAAGTTGTATTTTCTACAGTAAAAAACAAACAAAAAAAAACATGAGCTGAAAAATGAGCAGATGTTCCATGTGTGCAAAATCTGACCCAATACTACATGAAATAAATATATATATATATATATATATATATATATATGTGACCTAACACTTTTTTCCATTCTAGAATTGTTATACTTGGGGGCAAATTGAGGTCACTTCATACTGGTTACCGTACCTTTCATCTGGTATCTCTGTTTTATATGTCTGTGTGTTACTATTCAGCAGCAACTCAATAATCTGCACTATTGGCTTTATTTGGATTTAGATTTTTATTACATAGTGGAAATATGATTAAATCTTACCATTGGCTTTTCTGCTTCTATGTTTTTAACTGTCTACACAACAATTGAAATGGTTCTGTCTGATATTGCCTGCAGAATTATTTATCACACAATATGGAAAATGTATATAAATGTAATGTTTATACATACCTACGATATTTGCTTTTCTCTTATAGTTGACTTTATGAATACGTTTTTGTACTTTGTCAATAGCTTAACATTACAAAGCGACATAAAACATTTACTTAATCTAGAATATAAGTGAAGACAGGTGTAGTGCGCTCGGAAATTCATACAAGAGCAGTAACTCATAACACCCAATCACATTACACCTACAGAGCATATTCCTTTAAAGATGGCTGTTTTACAACTCTAGCAGCACATGTGTGTGCTTTGTCTCAGTAGCAGTTTTGGCAGTTGTTATTCACATGCTATGTCTGGATTTCAACTTGTGCAAACAGATGGGTGTTACACAAAGAGTGCAAGCGACAAGATTTATTGTTTGCAGCCTTATATACAAGCATCTAATATTCCTCTTGGTACTGCAGACCTTTGGTTGCCCTTTATTAGCTAAAAGCAAACCTTTATTCTTCAGCAATAATGGACGTGAGACTAAGCTGCTTTAAATCACTGCCTAGTCCTGGCTAGAATCCATATTAAAAGGCCACCAGCACTCTCTGCTATTAGGGGTGACATCCAGTTCTACTATAGCATAATGAAATGCGCCATACACAGATTATCAGAATGTGCATAATTAGATGATGGTTCGATTGATAGATATAAGATAGATGATAGATATGATATGGATATATAGACACACAGATACATAAATAGATAAATGATAGAAAGTTTTGCAGTAAGCCACAGGAAGGCAGAGAGGATGGGAGTAGTTGTATTCACCTATTGCTCCTTGGGCCATGCAGTGATAAGAAGGGTGCACCTTTCTTCCCTTCAGGATACTCCCTGGCTTTGGGAATTCTCCTGCCTGATGGTAGTTTGGGGTGCCCTTGGTGGTGTTAGGTTTTGAGGTGCAAAGCAGGGTTCCCCGAACTGTGGGTCAATGATGAGCCCAGGTTTAGTGCAATAAGTCCACTGTACTTTACTGAAGCAGTTCAATCGATGGTTCACACAGGCACTGTACACATGAAATACAGTCTTTACAGTTGGCATATGCAGTTCCCAAGGCTGTGTATGGGAGGCTGGTCTTTCTCTATTCAGTCAGGCGGTACAATGTCTCCTTTCCCTTCAGTAACTCTTTTCTTTTAGGGTTGACACATATGCTGTCCACAGAGGTTTTCCCCGTCTGCTCGGCTCTATGGTGCTAACTCATCACAGCCTACACTAGACTGATTTATTCCTCCTAGAGAGAAAGCGGTGGTACCAGCCCTGCCTAGCAACAGGAGCTATGAACCTACCACTCTCCATATACAGCCTGTGAGCGATAAATAGATAAAAAACAAAAATCTCCTGGGCAGCACCACCAACCAAAAGTGCAGTACTGTCATGGTCTTACCTTCTCACTGTTCTCCTTCGTTTGACATGTGCTGGCGGCCATCTTGGTTTCTGGGTTTCTTGTAGCCTCCCACCCTGCGGCTCCTCCTTCCCACTGGGAGGAGCTGGATGCCTAGCTCATATATATAGAAGGTCTGTGGCTTCAGTTCCTTGCTTGGTCCTCCTGTGTGCACATGCTTCAAAGACTGCTGCTGCTTCTGGTTCCTGATCCTGGCCTCGTCTGACTACCCCGTTGGTTCCCGATCCTGGCTTCGTCTGACTACCCCGTTGGTTCCTGATCCTGGCTACGTCTGACTACCCTCCTGGTTCCTGACCTCCGTCTACGCAAGACCCTGCTTCAGTTTAGCCATCCGTTTGGACTTTAGCTACGGCTTGATTTTCAATAAAGCCTTCTTATTCCACCTATCTCTGTTGTACGTCTGGTTCATGGTTCCATGACATTAGGACCAAGCCATGAATTCTGACGGTACAGGGCCATCCTCGCTACCTACGCTGGTTGCCAGACTTGATCAGCAGGATCACCTGTTGGGTCGGTTCGCTGTGGCGTTACAAACCCTGCTTGAACGCACGGCTCATTTAGCTTCCGTTGCCGATGGGTCGGTTGTCGCTCCTGGGCCCGCTCCTACTGCCGCTCCGGTTGTTGCGCCAGAGTCTACCCCGACACCTGTTGCTGCACCTGCGGTGTTTCAGGGTATGACCGGTTCTGCCCCCCTTCCACAGCGCTTTGGGGGAGAGCCAACTCAGTGCCGAGGTTTCCTTAACCAGGTGGCCATTTATTTCGAGTTGCTGCCACATGCCTTTCCTACTGAGAGATCAAAGGTGGGCTTCTTGATCTCGCTGCTCTCGGACAAGGCCTTGGCCTGGGCCAGCCCTTTATGGGAGAACAACAATCCGGTGGTTGCCGAGTTTTCCGGTTTTGTTGCTTCTCTTCGGAAGGTATTCGATGTGCCGGCTCGTGCTGCCTCTGCTGCGAAGCTCCTTATGTCCATCAGACAGGGTTCACGATCCGTAGCTGAATACGCCATTGAGTTTCGTACCCTGGCAGCAGAGGTGGGCTGGAATAATGAGGCTCTGGTCGCTGCTTTCTCTCATGGTCTCTCGGATGCCTTGAAGGATGAGATTGCAGCCAAGGACCTACCAGTGGAGCTCGAGTCCCTTATTTCTTTCCTGATTTTGATTGACACCAGACTCAGGGAGAGACCTTCCTTTAAGGAGAGCCTGCGGAGGCCTTCTAACAGATTGGCGCCTACGTTTGCTGTCCCACCCGTGCCTCCCTCTCCTCCCACGCCTCCTGGGGATGACTGGTCTGGGGGTCAACCCATGCAGCTGGGGGTTGCTCGCCTGTCCGAGGGGGAGAGGGTACTCCGGAGACGCGAGGGCCGATGCATGTACTGTGGTCTCGGTAGGCATTTTCGGTTGGCATGCCCGAACCGTCCGGGAAACGCTCGCACCTGAGATCCTGTCGGGGGCAGATCTTGGGTGGAGTCTCCTCGTCCCCGGTTTCCCGTGTTGACAAACCACTGATTACTGTTGTCCTCTCCTGGGTCGGGGGCTCGGTGACGACCCAGGCGTTGGTGGACTCTGGTGCTGGTGGCTTGTTCATTGATAGTGTGTTCGCCGCCGCCAATTCCATTCCTCTGCAGCCTCGAGGTTCCCCACTGGCTCTTGAGGCGATAGACGGCAGACCCCTTCTGCCGCCACACGTGACTCAGGAGACCCTTCCAGTGGGGATGGCCATTGGTGCCGTTCACAGAGAGTCGGTCTGTCTCCAGGTTATTTCGTCTCCACACTACTCGGTGGTCTTGGGGTACCCCTGGCTCCAGAAGCATAATCCGACTTTCGATTGGAGATCGGCCGAGATCCTCTCGTGGTCACCGCAGTGTGGGGCTAGTTGCATCCATGGGCCTGTCAAGTTGCTGTGTACTTCCTCGGACTCTCTGTTGCCTCCTGAATACGAGGAGTACCGGGATGTATTCGATAAGGTGCGTGCGGTTGCCCTACCTCCGCACCGCCCATACGATTGTGCCATAGAGTTACAATCTGGTGCCGTTCCTTCTCGTGTAGAGTTGAGCGAACACCTGGATGTTCGGGTTCGAGAAGTTCGGCCGAACATCCCGGAAATGTTCGGGTTCGGGATCCGAACCCGATCCGAACTTCGTCCCGAACCCGAACCCCATTGAAGTCAATGGGGACCCGAACTTTTCGGCACTAAAACGGCTGTAAAACAGCCCAGGAAAGGGCTAGAGGGCTGCAAAAGGCAGCAACATGTAGGTAAATCCCCTGCAAACAAATGTGGATAGGGAAATTAATTAAAATAAAAATTAAATAAATAAAAATTAACCAAAATCAATTGGAGAGAGGTTCCATAGCAGAGAATCTGGCTTCCCGTCACCCACCACTGGAACAGTCCATTCTCAGATATTTAGGCCCCGGCACCCAGGCAGAGGAGAGAGGTCCCGTAACAGACAATCTGGCTTCATGTCAGCAGAGAATCAGTCTTCATGTCATAGCAGAGAATCAGGCTTCACGTCACCCACCACTGTAAGAGTCCATTTTCATAAATTTAGGCCCAGCACCCAGGCAGAGGAGAGAGGTCCCGTAACAGACAATCTGGCTTCATGTCAGCAGAGAATCAGTCTTCATATCATAGCAGAGAATCTGGCTTCCCGTTACCCACCACTGGAACAGTCCATTCTCAGATATTTAGGCCCCGGCACCCAGGCAGAGGAGAGAGGTCCCGTAACAGACAATCTGGCTTCATGTCAGCAGAGAATCAGTCTTCATATCATAGCAGAGAATCAGGCTTCACGTCAGCCACCACTGCAACAGTCCATTGTCATAAATTCAGGCCCAGCACCCAGGCAGAGGAGAGAGGTCCCGTAACAGACAATCTGGCTTCATGTCAGCAGAGAATCAGTCTGCATGTCATAGCAGAGAATGAGGCTTCACGTCACCCACCACTGCAACAGTCCATTTTCATAAATTTAGGCCCAGCACCCAGGCAGAGGAGAGAGGTCCCGTAACAGAGGATCTGGCTTCATGTCACCAGAGAATCAGTCTGCATGTCATAGCAGAGAATCAGGCTTCACGTCACCCACCACTGCAACAGTCCATTTTCATAAATTTAGGCCCAGCACCCAGGCAGAGGAGAGAGGTCCCGTAACAGAGGATCTGGCTTCATGTCACCAGAGAATCAGTCTGCATGTCATAGCAGAGAATCAGGCTTCACGTCAGCCACCACTGCAACAATCCATTGGCATATATTTAGGCCTAGCACACAGGCAGAGGAGAGAGGTCCCGTAACAGACAATCTGGCTTCATGTCAGCAGAGAATCAGTCTTCATATCATAGCAGAGAATCAGGCTTCACGTCAGCCACCAATGCAACAGTCCATTGTCAGATATTTAGGCCCAGCACCCAGGCAGAGGAGAGAGGTCCCGTAACAGAGGATCTGGCTTCATGTCAGCAGAGAATCAGTCTTCATGTCATAGCAGAGAATCAGGCTTCACGTCACCCACCACTGTAAGAGTCCATTTTCATAAATTTAGGCCCAGCACCCAGGCAGAGGAGAGAGGTCCCGTAACAGACGATCTGGCTTCATGTCAGCAGAGAATCAGTCTGCATGTCATAGCAGAGAATGAGGCTTCACGTCACCCACCACTGCAACAGTCCATTTTCATAAATTTAGGCCCAGCACCCAGGCAGAGGAGAGAGGTCCCGCAACAGAGGATCTGGCTTCATGTCAGCAGAGAATCAGTCTGCATGTCATAGCAGAGAATCAGGCTTCACGTCAGCCACCACTGCAACAGTCCATTGTCATAAATTCAGGCCCAGCACCCAGGCAGAGGAGAGAGGTCCCGTAACAGACAATCTGGCTTCATGTCACCAGAGAATCAGTCTGCATGTCATAGCAGAGAATGAGGCTTCACGTCAGCCACCACTGCAACAATCCATTGGCATATATTTAGGCCTAGCACACAGGCAGAGGAGAGGTTCATTCAACTTTGGGTAGCCTTGCAATATAATGGTAAAATGAAAATAAAAATAGGATTGAATGAGGAAGTGCCCTGGAGTCCAATAATATATGGTTATGGGGAGGTAGTTAATGTCTAATCTGGACAAGGGACGGACAGGTCCTGTGGGATCCATGCCTGGTTCATTTTTATGAACGTCAGCTTGTCCACATTGGCTGTAGACAGGCGGCTGCGTTTGTCTGTAATGACGCCCCCTGCCGTGCTGAATACACGTTCAGACAAAACGCTGGCTGCCGGGCAGGCCAGCACCTCCAAGGCATAAAAGGCTAGCTCTGGCCACGTGGACAATTTAGAGACCCAGAAGTTGAATGGGGCCGAACCATCAGTCAGTACGTGGAGGGGTGTGCACACGTACTGTTCCACCATGTTAGTGAAATGTTGCCTCCTGCTAACACGTTGCGTATCAGGTGGTGGTGCAGTTAGCTGTGGCGTGTTGACAAAAGTTTTCCACATCTCTGCCATGCTAACCCTGCCCTCAGAGGAGCTGGCCGTGACACAGCTGCCTTGGCGACCTCTTGCTCCTCCTCTGCCTTGGCCTTGGGCTTCCACTTGTTCCCCTGTGACATTTGGGAATGCTCTCAGTAGCGCGTCTACCAACGTGCGCTTGTACTCGCGCATCTTCCTATCACGCTCCAGTGCAGGAAGTAAGGTGGGCACATTGTCTTTGTAGCGTGGATCCAGCAGGGTGGCAACCCAGTAGTCCGCACAGGTTAAAATGTGGGCAACTCTGCTGTCGTTGCGCAGGCACTGCAGCATGTAGTCGCTCATGTGTGCCAGGCTGCCCAGGGGTAAGGACAAGCTGTCCTCTGTGGGAGGCGTATCGTCATCGTCCTGCCTTTCCCCCCAGCCACGCACCAGTGATGGACCCGAGCTGCGTTGGGTGCCACCCCGCTGTGACCATGCTTCATCCTCATCCTCCTCCACCTCCTCCTCATCCTCGTCCTCCTCGTCCTCCAGTAGTGGGCCCTGGCTGGCCACATTTGTACCTGGCCTCTGCTGTTGCCAAAAACCTCCCTCTGAGTCACTTCGAAGAGACTGGCCTGAAAGTGCTAAAAATGACCCCTCTTCCTCCTCCTCCTCCTCCTGGGCCACCTCCTCTTCCATCATCGCCCTAAGTGTTTTCTCAAGGAGACATAGAAGTGGTATTGTAACGCTGATAACGGTGTCATCGCCACTGGCCATGTTGGTGGAGTACTCGAAACAGCGCAACAGGGCACACAGGTCTCGCATGGAGGCCCAGTCATTGGTGGTGAAGTGGTGCTGTTCTGTAGTGCGACTGACCCGTGCGTGCTGCAGCTGAAACTCCACTATGGCCTGCTGCTGCTCGCACAGTCTGTCCAGCATGTGCAAGGTGGAGTTCCACCTGGTGGGCACGTCGCATATGAGGCGGTGAGCGGGAAGGCCGAAGTTACGCTGTAGCGCAGACAGGCGAGCAGCGGCAGGATGTGAACGCCGGAAGCGCGAACAGACGGCCCGCACTTTATGCAGCAGCTCTGACATGTCGGGGTAGTTGTGAATGAACTTCTGCACCACCAAATTCAGCACATGCGCCAAGCAAGGGATGTGCGTCAAATTGGCTAGTCCCAGAGCTGCAACGAGATTTCGCCCATTATCACACACCACCAGGCCGGGCTTGAGGCTCACCGGCAGCAACCACTCGTCGGTCTGTTGTTCAATACCCCGCCACAACTCCTGTGCGGTGTGGGGCCTGTCCCCCAAACATATGAGTTTCAGAATGGCCTGCTGACGTTTACCCCGGGCTGTGCTGAAGTTGGTGGTGAAGGTGTGTGGCTGACTGGATGAGCAGGTGGAAGAAGAGGAGGAGGAAGCCGAGAAGGAGGAGGTGGCAACAGGAGGCAAAGAATGTTGCCCTGCGATCCTTGGCGGCGGAAGGACGTGCGCCAAACAGCTCTCCGCCTGGGGCCCAGCTGCCACTACATTTACCCAGTGTGCAGTTAGGGAGATATAGCGTCCCTGGCCGTGCTTACTGGTCCACGTATCTGTGGTTAGGTGGACCTTGCTACAGATGGCGTTGCGCAGTGCACACTTGATTTTATCGGATACTTGGTTGTGCAGGGAAGGCACGGCTCTCTTGGAGAAGTAGTGTCGGCTGGGAACAACATACTGTGGGACAGCAAGCGACATGAGCTGTTTGAAGCTGTCTGTGTCCACCAGCCTAAATGACAGCATTTCATAGGCCAGTAGTTTAGAAATGCTGGCATTCAGGGCCAGGGATCGAGGGTGGCTAGGTGGGAATTTACGCTTTCTATCAAATGTTTGTGAGATGGAGAGCTGAACGCTGGCGTGTGACATGGTTGAGACGCTTGGTGACGGAGGTGGTGGTGGTGGTGTTGGTGGTACATCCCCTGTTTGCTGGGCGGCAGGTGCCAACGTTCCTCCAGAGGCGGAGGAAGAGGCCGAGGCGGCAGCAGCAGAATAGGCCGAGGCGGCAGCAGCAGAAGAGGTAGCAGGGGGAGCCTGAGTGACTTCCTTGGTTTTAAGGTGTTTACTCCACTGCAGTTCATGCTTTGCATGCAGGTGCCTGGTCATGCAGGTTGTGCTCAGGTTCAGAACGTTAATGCCTCGCTTCAGGCTCTGATGGCACAGCGTGCAAACCACTCGGGTCTTGTCGTCAGCACATTGTTTGAAGAAGTGCCATGCCAGGGAACTCCTTGAAGCTGCCTTTGGGGTGCTCGGTCCCAGATGGCGGCGGTCAGTAGCAGGCGGAGTCTCTTGGCGGCGGGTGTTCTGCTTTTGCCCACTGCTCCCTCTTTTGCTACGCTGTTGGCTCGGTCTCACCACTGCCTCTTCCTCCGAACTGTGAAAGTCAGTGGCACGACCTTCATTCCATGTGGGGTCTAGGACCTCATCGTCCCCTGCATCGTCTTCCACCCAGTCTTGATCCCTGACCTCCTGTTCAGTCTGCACACTGCAGAAAGACGCAGCAGTTGGCACCTGTGTTTCGTCATCATCAGAGACATGCTGAGGTGGTATTCCCATGTCCTCATCATCAGGAAACATAAGTGGTTGTGCGTCAGTGCATTCTATGTCTTTCACCGCTGGGGAAGGGCTAGGTGGATGCCCTTGGGAAACCCTGCCAGCGGAGTCTTCAAACAGCATAAGAGACTGCTGCATAACTTGAGGCTGAGACAGTTTCCCTGGTATGCATGGGGGTGATGTGACAGACTGATGGGGTTGGTTTTCAGGCGCCATCTGTGCGCTTTCTGCAGAAGACTGGGTGGGAGATAATGTGAACGTGCTGGATCCACTGTCGGCCACCCAATTGACTAATGCCTGTACCTGCTCAGGCCTTACCATCCTTAGAACGGCATTGGGCCCCACCATATATCGCTGTAAATTCTGGCGGCTACTGGGACCTGAGGTAGTTGGTACACTAGGACGTGTGGATGTGGCAGAACGGCCACGTCCTCTCCCAGCACCAGAGGGTCCACTAACACCACCACGACCATGTCCACGTCCGCGTCCCTTACTAGATGTTTTTCTCATTGTTATGGTTCACCACAACAACAAATATATTATTTGGCCCAATGTATTGTATTCAAATTCAGCGGGATATAAATTTGAGGCCTAGTATTTAGGCGCTGGGTGACCGGTATGGATTTAGTGACAGAATTAGACTTGGAAATGCACAGAAGCGTGTGTGTGAAGTTATTCTGAATGACCCTATGTGCACCTTGAATATTATATACCCTTTTTGGGATAGATTTCAAATAGCTCTGATATAGCAGAAACCACTAAATTATGAAATTGCTAAATTGGGAATTGTATTTCAACCCAGAACAAAAAATGTGCTTTGACGGACACTAAATATCTTGCCCAGCAACAACAGTACAGCGGTAACGAGAGATTTAGCAGGATATAAATTTGAGGCCTAGTATTTAGGCGCTGGGTGACAGGTATGGGTTTAGTGACAGAATTAGACTTGGAAATACACAGTAGAGGGTGTGTGTGAAGTTATTCTGAATGACCCTATGTGCACCTTGAATATTATATACCCTTTTTGGGATAGATTTCAAATAGCTCTGATATAGCAGGAACCACTAAATTATGAAATTGCTAAATTGGGAATTGTATTTCAACCCAGAACAAAAAATGTGCTTTGACGGACACTAAATATCTTTCCAAGCAACAACAGTACAGCGGTAACGAGAGATTTAGCAGGATATAAATTTGAGGCCTAGTATTTAGGCGCTGGGTGACAGGTATGGGTTTAGTGACAGAATTAGACTTGGAAATACACAGTAGCGGGTGTGTGTGAAGTTATTCTGAATGACCCAATGTGCACCTTGAATATTATATACCCTTTTAGGGATAGATTTCAAATAGCTCTGATATAGCAGAAACCACTAAATTATGAAATTGCTAAATTGGGAATTGTATTTCAACCCAGAACAAAAAATGTGCTTTGACGGACACTAAATAACTTTCCCAGCTACAACAGGACAGCGGTAACGAGAGATTTAGCAGGATATAAATTTGAGGCCTAGTATTTAGGCGCTGGGTGACAGGTATGGGTTTAGTGACAGAATTAGACTTGAAAATACACAGTAGCGGGTGTGTGTGAAGTTATTCTGAATGACCCAATGTGCACCTTGAATATTATATACCCTTTTAGGGATAGATTTCAAATAGCTCTGATATAGCAGAAACCACTAAATTATGAAATTGCTAAATTGGGAATTGTACTTCAACCCAGAACAAAAAATGTGCTTTGACGGACACTAAATAACTTTCCCAGCTACAACAGGACAGCGGTAACGAGAGATTTAGCGGGATATAAATTTGAGGCCTAGTATTTAGGCGCTGGGTGACCGGTATGGATTTAGTGACAGAATTAGACTGGGATATGGCCAAAAAATAACCACACTATTGCTGGTTAAATGCACTTGGTGACGGGCGCAGCTTGCCCCTGATGTAGTATATGGCCAAAAAATGAACAGACTATTGCTGGTTAAATGCACTTGGTGTCACAGCTTGACCAACCACACTACTGAGGGTTAAATGCACTTGGTGACGGGCGCAGCTTGCCCCTGATGTAGTATATGGCCAAAAAATAAACAGACTATTGCTGGTTAAATGCACTTGGTGTGACAGCTTCACCCTGATGTAGGCTTTAGCCAGAAAACAACCACACCATTGAGGGTTAAATGCACTTGGTGACAGGCGCAGCTTGCCCCTGATTTTGTATATGGCCAAAAAATGAACAGACTATTGCTGGTTAAATGCACTTGGTGTGACAGCTTCACCCTGATGTAGGCTTTAGCCAAAAAACAACCACACCATTGAGGGTTAAATGCACTTGGTGACAGGCGCAGCTTGCCCCTGATTTTGTATATGGCCAAAAAATGAACAGACTATTGCTGGTTAAATGCACTTGGTGTGACAGCTTCACCCTGATGTAGGCTTTAGCCAAAAAACAACCACACCATTGAGGGTTAAATGCACTTGGTCGCAGCTTGTGCTGGCGCACCACAAGACACAAAATGGCCGCCGATCACCCCAGAAAAATGTGACTGACAAACGGTCTGGGCAGCCTAAAAACAGTGAGCAATTGAGGATCAGCAGCTCAATGATCCACAGCTGCAGATCGATCAGTTAATCAAGTCCTTTGGAGGAGTTAATCTGCCTAATCTCGCCCTACTGTCGCAGCCGCAACCTCTCCCTACGCTAATCAGAGCAGAGTGACGGGCGGCGCTATGTGACTCCAGCTTAAATAGAGGCTGGGTCACATGGTGCTCTGGCCAATCACAGCCATGCCAATAGTAGGCATGGCTGTGATGGCCTCTTGGGGCAAGTAGTATGACGCTTGTTGATTGGCTGCTTTGCAGCCTTTCAAAAAGCGCCAAGAAAGCGTCACAAAAGCGCCAAGAAAGCGACGAACACCGAACCCGAACCCGGACTTTTACGAAAATGTCCGGGTTCGGGTCCGTGTCACGGACACCCCAAAATTCGGTACGAACCCGAACTATACAGTTCGAGTTCGCTCATCCCTATTCTCGTGGCAAAGTCTATCCACTGTCGGTAGCGGAGAATGAGGCCATGGAGGAGTACGTGAGGGAGGCGCTTTCACGCGGACACATTCGCAAATCCTCGTCCCCGGCAGGGGCTGGATTTTTCTTTGTGAAAAAGAAGGGCGGTGAGTTGAGGCCTTGCATCGACTACAGGGGTCTCAATCGCATCACGATCAAGAACGCTTACCCGATACCCTTGATTTCCGAGCTGTTCGATCGCCTCAAAGGGGCCACGGTCTTTACCAAACTCGACCTGAGGGCGGCATATAACCTGGTAAGGATCAAGGCGGGCGATGAGTGGAAGACCGCGTTTAACACCAGGACCGGTCATTATGAATCCTTGGTTATGCCCTTTGGGTTGTGCAATGCGCCCGCAGTCTTCCAGGAATTCATCAACGATGTTTTCCGTGACCTGTTGCAGCAGTGTGTGGTGGTCTATTTGGATGACATCTTGGTATATTCTGCATCCATGGAGGCCCACATTCTGGATGTCAGACGAGTGTTGCAACGCTTACGAGAGAACAAGCTGTTCGGTAAGCTTGAGAAATGCGAATTTCACCGATCCCAGGTAACCTTCTTAGGTTACATCATTTCCGCTGAGGGGTTCTCCATGGATCCTGAGAAGGTTTCGGCTGTCTTACAGTGGCCCCAGCCCAGTGGGCTTCGTGCCCTGCAGCGCTTTTTGGGCTTCGCCAATTATTATCGGAAGTTCATCAGGGACTTTTCCATGCTAGCCAAGCCTCTCACGGATCTGACCAGGAAGGGCAGTAATCCTCAGGTCTGGCCGCTCGAGGCCATCCGAGCTTTTGAGGCTCTAAAGTCCGCCTTTGTGTCGGCTCCGATTCTGTCGCATCCCAACCCTGGGTTGCCTTTTGTCCTCGAGGTGGACGCGTCTGAGACGGGAGTAGGCGCCCTCCTGTCTCAGCGTAGAACACCAGAGGGTCCTCTGCTTCCTTGTGGGTTTTACTCCCGGAAACTGTCTTCCGCGGAGTGCAACTATCAGATTGGTGACAGGGAGTTATTGGCCATCGTGCAGGCCCTTAAAGAATGGAGGCACTTGCTCGAGGGCTCGGTGGTTCCGGTTCTCATCCTGACGGACCACAAGAATCTGACCTACCTCTCTGAGGCCAAGAGATTGACACCACGTCAGGCCAGATGGGCTCTGTTCTTGTCACGTTTTAATTACGTGGTCTCCTACCTACCCGGCTCCAAGAACATCAGAGCGGATGCCTTATCACGGCAGTACTCCGAGCTGTCCGGGGAGGAGTCGATTCCGACTACGGTCATACCCCCGAATCAGATCCTGGCTGCTATTCGCACCAGCCTGACCTCTCCTCTGGGTGAGCAGATTTTGGCTGCTCAATCTGGTGCTCCCTCTGGGAGACCCAACGGCAGATGTTTTGTGCCTGAGGAGTTGCGCACTCGGTTGTTGCGAACCTACCATAACTCCAAGGCCGCGGGGCACCCTGGAAAGAATCAGCTGTCCTGGGCGGTTTCACGGCTGTTCTGGTGGCCTTCTCTACGTTCCGACATCGCCGCATATGTAGCGGCATGCTCCGTTTGTGCCCAGAGTAAGTCCCCTCGGCACCTTCCGTTGGGCCTTTTGCAACCCATAGCCACCGGGGAGCGTCCATGGTCACACCTGGGGATGGATTTCATTGTGGACCTTCCTGCATCCCGAGGCCATACGGTCATTCTCATGATTGTGGATCGGTTTTCCAAAATGTGCCACTGTGTTCCTCTCAAGAAGTTACCCTCTGCACAAGAGTTGGCCTCGATTTTTGCCAGGGAGGTCTTCCGGTTGCACGGTTTGCCCAAGGAGATTGTGTCGGATCGGGGGAGTCAGTTTGTGTCCAGGTTCTGGCGCGCCTTTTGCTCCCAGTTGGGGATTCATCTCTCTTTCTCCTCGGCCTACCACCCTCAGTCCAATGGGGCCGCAGAACGATCCAATCAGGCCTTGGAGCAATTCCTTCGTTGCTATGTCTCCGATCACCAAGACAATTGGGTTGACCTCCTGCCTTGGGCTGAGTTTGCCAGGAACACGGCGGTGAACTCTTCCTCTGGGACGTCTCCCTTCATGGCCAATTATGGGTTCCAACCTGCCGTGTTACCGGAGGTATTCTCTCCCCAGGATACTCCGGCCTGTGGAGGATCACCTTTCCGTCCTACGTACTTCTTGGGTACAGATCCAGAGGTCCCTTGAGGTCTCTGCGCAACGCCAGAGACTCCAGGCTAATCGCAGACGAGCGCCCGCTCCTTCCTACCAGGTCGGAGACCGTGTATGGTTGTCCACCCGCAACCTCAACCTTCGAGTGCCCACTCCCAAGCTGGCGCCTCGCTTTGTTGGTCCCTTCCGAGTGCTTCACAGGGTAAACCCGGTAGCCTATGCCCTTGCGCTTCCTCCTGGCATGCGGATCTCCAACGTGTTTCATGTCTCCCTGTTGAAGCCATTGGTGTGTAATCGTTTCACTTCCTCGGTTCCTCGGCCCCGTCCGGTCCAAGTGGGCAATCGTGAGGAATATGAGGTGAGCAATATCCTGGACTCACGCCTGGTCCGCGGTCGGTTGCAGTTTTTGGTCCATTGGCGTGGTTATGGTCCAGAGGAGCGTTCCTGGGTTCCCTCCACAGATGTCCATGCTCCTGCGTTGCTCTGAGCCTTCCACGCACGCTTCCCTCTGAAACCGTTCCTTACTCCACGGAGGAGGGGCCCTTGAGGGGGAGGTACTGTCATGGTCTTACCTTCTCACTGTTCTCCTTCGTTTGACATGTGCTGGCGGCCATCTTGGTTTCTGGGTTTCTTGTAGCCTCCCACCCTGCGGCTCCTCCTTCCCACTGGGAGGAGCTGGATGCCTAGCTCATATATATAGAAGGTCTGTGGCTTCAGTTCCTTGCTTGGTCCTCCTGTGTGCACATGCTTCAAAGACTGCTGCTGCTTCTGGTTCCTGATCCTGGCCTCGTCTGACTACCCCGTTGGTTCCCGATCCTGGCTTCGTCTGACTACCCCGTTGGTTCCTGATCCTGGCTACGTCTGACTACCCTCCTGGTTCCTGACCTCCGTCTACGCAAGACCCTGCTTCAGTTTAGCCATCCGTTTGGACTTTAGCTACGGCTTGATTTTCAATAAAGCCTTCTTATTCCACCTATCTCTGTTGTACGTCTGGTTCATGGTTCCATGACAAGTACAGAGTGCCAGCGGTTGAGGTGGTTGTCCTACCACCTATACATCCAATAAAAATACGAATACCGCGGCACTTCCATAAAGTGACATGTGCTTTATTCACCAATATAGAACCTTTTTCAAGCAGTGATAACAAGCAATAGTGCCAGTACAGGTATATAAAGAGGTAAAAACATGATTTCATAAATGAATGAGAGGGAATCATTCGGGAAAGACGGCATCTCACTGTGAAGAGTGCGCATGCTCCTGTCCCATAGCGGAAATGCCGTGACCCACTGTCAGCGGATCACGACATATCCGGCTCCTCTCTGGAACGCAGAGACCAGGAGGGGAGGCAGGCCAGCAGAAATCACGCGGCCTAACATGGTCACATGACCGCAGTGTGCCCCCGCCCTCCCCCTCGAAGTCTCCAACCCAGATCGCACCCTCTGTGCTCCAAGGTAGAATGCAGATCATGTGAACGCACATGACTGCATGGGTCAAAAGGGAAGGACATAACGAATGTCTGTTGTAAGCAGCAAATAACTCTATGAATAATATAGATAATGTGTCGCATGTGTTCCACCATTAAATATATCAGAAAATGAAAATATCAAATAGAAATAACAAGTACATAAGGGAGAGAAAGGACGAACCCATCATTATTTTAAAGATCTATGAGGTGCAATATGATTGTCATCACAAGGGACGATCAAATACACACTGACGTATATGTTAAACCTACTGACAAAACACTTTGCTGAGCTTTAATAGTGCACATCCTCGCAAGATGATTAAATCACTCCCTTTAAGTCCGTTTTGCGGGCAAAATGTATTGTTAGTGATGAACCACAACTGAATGCTACTTTGAATAGAATGATTAAGGCTTTTGTGAACCGGGGCTTTCCCAAATCTCCATCGAGTCCCATTATAGTCAATGGCCTCCAGCGGGTTCAGGTTGTATCCGGCTATGCCGAATACAATGTCTTCCGTCAGGCTGTTCCTCTGCCATAACAGCCTACTGGGATAATTTACTGCTAGTGTGAAACTAGCCTAATTAAAATCATTGAGAATTTTTGGGGATTCGTGTTGGATAAATCACTCAAAATGGGGTCTACCATTTTAAAGATCATTACGAACATCAGAAGACAACAGGAAAGGTGAAGGAGGAGGATCACTTGAACTTGGGTGGTGCCAACCCCCAAGATCGATTACCCATAATGCATTCTGGTGAGAGAGGGAAAAGATGGCTTATCTTTAAAGTATTAGTGTTTATCCCTGTAATCTGCATAAGATAATTCACAATCACAGACACATATCTTTTACAGTATTAATTCTGGTGCAGAAAGTACGCCTGACATACTTTTCTGGGTCACAGTTGCTGTATATAGTAGTGGGCTTTGGCCAACTGACCAATTTTTTTCTAAACAAGACATTGCTTCTTCTGATACCAATGCGTGTGTATAAACACTGGCAGACATCTTCCCCCAAAAAGGGATTCTTTTTTAACAGTTTTTTTTTTTTTTTTTTTTCATTTTGAAAAGTATTAGAAACAGTAACTGGGGGAGATTTATTAAAACTGGTGTAAAGAAAAACTGGCTTAGTTGCTCAGGGAAACCATTCAGATTTCACCTTTCATTTTCCAAAAGAGCTCTGAAAAATAAAAGGTGGAATATGATTTGTTAGTATGGGAAACTAAGACCAATTTTCTTTACTTCAGTTTTGATAAGTGTCCTCCAATGTTTTTGTAAATAGGCAGTTTTTTTTACCCCTTTCTGACCAGTTCCGTACATGTACGGTGCTCTATTAGGGCGAGTGCAGGAGCGCGCCCCCTTGATCAGTGGTAGGGGTCTGGCTCTTCATGAGCCCCTGCTGTATACATTGGCATCAGTAAATACCACTGCTGAAAATGCATTTAACCCCTAATTTTTTTTCAATCTGTACAGTTGTTCCACTTCAGCATACACCTCTCTGACAAGCGTCCCCGTCACCATGGGAACGCCTGGGGGTTAGAATATACCATCGAATCTGAGTTTTCACGATCTCACTCAGATGCTGTCATGTTTGTGTAGTGACAGCCACATTGTCAGGATTCGGCAGGGGGATGACTACTGGCTAGAAAAAAATTGGTCAGTTGGCCAAAGCCCACTACTATATACAGCAACTGTGACACAGAAAAGTATGTCAGGCAGTACACTTTCTGCACCAGAATTAATACTGTAATGTAAAAGATATGTCTGTGAATTATCTTATGTAGATTACAGTGTTAGACCCTCGCTAACAGTAAAAAAATGGGGGCTTTTTTTAGACCTTCTGAAAAGGGATGCAAAAATGGACTACTATAGAAACAGGCTGTGTTTGGTCATGAGCACCATTGCCCGTCTTCAGGAAGGTCTGATCGGAGCAACCCTCTTTGCTAATGGTCCACTGCCATGACTGGTGGGGGGCGGCAGGAGCAGCATCAGCTCCATACAAAGCAACTTTACTCTGGAGTCTCTGATGAGCAGTTTTCTTTAGCCGCCTACTAAAGAAACTCCCCAGCAGCAGCAAGACATCCAGCAGAACCACAACCAGCAACTAGCAGGTGGTGGCATACTTGGACTGCACCCTGTCACCCATGATCCAAGATCCCCTAGACTACTGGGCATGCAAACTTGAAGTGTGGCCACAACTTGTTGCGTTTGCCAGTTTCCTTCTCGGCCAGTATTGTGGCTTTAGAGCAGGTGTTCAGTGTGGCAGAGGGCATAGTTACCTCTAAGAGAACTCTCCATTCCTCCCAAAATGTTGAGAGACTAAATCTTCATTAAAATGAATCTGACATGGATCAACCAGGATTTACAGATACCAGTGCATGATACAACAGAATAGATCATTCTGCCACTAATGATCATACTGTAGTGTGCTGCCGCACTGGAATGTTCTGCAAAATGGGACGTTTCTTCTGGCCACGTGCTACTGCCACTATTCTGATGCTGTCACCCGCCTGATGTCACCCATCTGCTGTCTCTACTGCCATGCCTATAATGGGGCTTCTTCGTCTACTGATATGTGCATGATACATTTTTAAAAAGATGCGCATTCCCCTTGGCCTTTTTATCACACTGCTGTTGTTGGGTTCTGCTACTACTTTGATCTGCCACCATCTTGTGCTGTATGCCACTGCTGTTGTCCCCCTCCCCACTCGGTCATGAGACCATCATTTTCCTTGTTACTGCCACTGCTGTTGCCCCCCCTCTCCACTCTGTCATAGGGTGACTATTGTCACTGTTGCTTCCCCCCCCTCCCTACTCTGTCATGGGGCCACTATTGTCCCTATTTGTCTGTGTTGACATCACTGTTTATTTTTCCATTCTTCTGATCCTTCAGAAGGATCCTGTATTTTGAGCATCCATGCCTCTTTTACATGGTCAGTATTTAGTCAGTATTTGCAAGCCAAAAGGAGGACTGGGTCCAAAACACAGAAGAGATGCAAATATTGGCATTACATTTTATCTCTGATTTGGAACTGTGATGAATACCACCCCTCGTGCCCGCTGACGTCAACCACGTCGAGCTCACGGGACCTGGTATGATCACAGGGTTTACCAAAACGTGAAGTTACGCCCTCCAGAGGAGCACGTAAGGTCAGGCTGGTATAGTTTACACACACACCTCCTGTCCACGCGGACACAGAGAGGCAACAAGCTGAGAGAGCCTTTTCACTGCCGCAGTGAAAACAGCACACACTCAGCCCGGGTAACTGCCACCAGTTTCTCGTTTGATATAAGCCCGGTCCGCTAACAGGATTATATAGGGTCAAAAACCAACCCGCGGTAGCTTATAACTAGGCCAAAACACGGACGTGGGGATTCGTGATCGAGATACAAGATAGCACAAGATTAAATTATAGATTTAATCGCTATAAGAGCACACTAGATATAACACACTATACACAGACAATATATATACAATGGTCTGAGGTTACAGATTACAGGGTATATGGTTACAACGGGGTTAAGCAGTGTAAAAGTCAGTTACCAAGTATGATGAAAGTTCCTTGCGATGTCCTGAGCTGGAGTCCACACGAGGGGCTGTGATCTCCTGCTATTTCCTGGGTCCCTCTAAACACATGTGTAGGATGTGTCCCCTCTTCAGAGAAAAGACGCCGCCTACTTGCTGGCACCAGGCTTTTAACCTATAGCCGGCCCCTCCCCTCCATGCCTCAGGGAGGGGTCAACTCCCCCTCTTCTGGGCTGATGGTGAATGACCCACAAAACCCTTTTGGGTTCATAGCTCCAGACCAGAGGGTCACAGGGAGATGGTTCTGGGACTAATGGACCTGACTGAGTTCCGGCTACAAGTAGAGCCCAAACCTGGTACCGGTAGGTGGCTTCTATGGGGAGATATGGGTATCTCCCTACCCCGACTGGGTACGAGTAAACAAAGACCATGGGACCATACCTCGTGGCCACCGTGACACAAATATGTATCCGGTTTGCGCCTGCGATGGCCAGGTGATTCATAATTCCTTATGAGAGGTAGGTGCCAATATGTCTAGGAAATCTCATTGATCCAGGCAAAAGCAGATACCCACAGCAGGGGTTTTTCCTGCAGATTCAGGTGGCTCCCAACTGCTGCACAGCGGTGTGAACTTCTCCTTGAAGCTTGGACCCCCTGAGGGGTGTCTTCCTGGCCAACTGACCCTCAGTTGGCTGGGGGGGCTTTGAAGCAGGGAAATCCCTACCTCTGCTGTCTGTCAGCAAATGGGGGGTGTGAGGACATGGCTGACAGTAAATATTAATCCATATTCCTCACACCTCCCCCTTTTAGAGGGCGCCAGGGGGCAGCACATTCCTGTGCTCCCCCGTGCGCCCATCCGCCCCCTCTCCTTGTCGGGATAGCCCATCGGCGTTCTTGTGGTCACGGCCCCTTTTGTGGCGAATGGTCAAGTGATACTGCTGGAGAGCTAGGCTCCAGCGTAGCAGCCTCCCATTCGTCCCGGATACGGTGTTTAACCAACTGAGGGGGTTGTGGTCGGTCTCCACCGTGAAGCGGCGCTCGTATAAATACGGCTGCAACCGTTGCAGTGCCCAGACAATTGCCAGGCACTCCTTCTCCATTGTGGAGTACGCCACCTCCCTCGGCAGGAGCTTCCGACTCAGGTACAGAACAGGGTGTTCCTGGCCCGTAGTGTCAACCTGGCTGAGTACGGCACCGAGGCCGAAATCACTGGCGTCAGTCTGCACAATAAACGGCAGCGTGAAGTCGGCCGCCTGTAGTACAGGGAAGCTCGAGAGGGCGGCCTTCAGCGCTCGGAAGGCCGTCTCGCAGTCGTTCGTCCAATCGACTGTGGAGGGCAGTTTCTTCTTGGTGAGATCCGTCAAGGGCTTCGCTAGGCTACTATAGTGGGGAACGAACCTCCTATAGTACCCGGCGGTGCCCAGGAAGGACATCACCTGTTTCTTGGTCCTGGGGGTGGGCCAGGATGCGATAGCATCCACTTTCCCGGGCTCTGGCTTAAGAGTCCCCCCGCCTACCCGGTGCCCCAGGTAGTGGACCTCGCTCATGCCCAGCTGGCACTTTTCCGGCTTGATGGTCAAGCCTGCCTGGTGGATCCGCCCCAGCACCTGCATCAGGTGCTGTAGGTGATCCTCCCAGGTGGGACTGAAGACGGCAATGTCATCCAGGTACGCGGCTGCGTACTTTTCAAGTCCCTTAAGCAGCGTGTTGACCATCCGCTGAAAAGTGGCAGGGGCATTCTTCATGCATCACTGTGGATTCGTACAATCCAAAGGGGGTGATGAAGGCAGAGCATTCCCGCGCCTCCGGGGTCAGGGGAATCTGCCAGTACCCCCGGCTCAGATCCATGATGGTCAGGTACCGGGCCCCGGCCAACTGATCGAGCAGGTCATCGATGCGTGGCATAGGGTACGCATCGGTGACCGAGACAGCGTTGAGTCCCCTGTAGTCCACGCAGAACCGGGTGGTCCGGTCCTTCTTTGGGACGAGGACCACAGGCGAGGCCCAAGCGCTGTTGGATGCCTGGATGACCCCCAGCTTCAGCATCTCGTCAATCTCCTGGCGCATGAGCTGCTGCACCTCCAAGGAAACCCGATATGCTGAACGCCGGATTGGGGGGTGATCCCTAGTGTCCACGTGATGGACAGCCAACTCCGTCCTTCCGGGCTTGTTGCTGAACAACTCCCGGAAGGGGTGAAGGGTGGCCCACAGCTGGGACCGTTGGTCCGTCAAGAGCTGTTGGCCCACCGCCACATCCTCGATGGACCCACCTGCCTTCACCTGGGTGAGCATGTCCAGGAGGGTTTCCGCCTCTCCCTCCTCGGGGAGGTTGCAGACAGGGAGGGCACATTCCCCCCTCTCATGATGGGCCTTCATCATGTTCACGTGGAAGGCCTTCCGCCTTCCTCGGGCGTGGTCCAGGGTGACCAGGTACGTCACGGCATTGAGGCGCTGATGCACGAGGTACGGGCCTTCCCATACCTTCTGACCCACCTGGTAGGTCCTCTCACAAGCGTTCTGGTCATACCATCGCTTCTGGTTGGCCTGGGCCCGCTCCATATTATCGTGCACCAGCTGCGACAAGGCCTGCATCTTGTTCCGGAAGCGCATGACATATTCGACGACCGACACTCCAGGGGTGACTACCTCTCCCTCCCAGGCCTCTTTCACCAGAGCTAGGGGCCCCCGCACACGTCGCCCGTACAGGAGCTCGAAGGGGGAGAACCCTGTGGAGGCCTGTGGGACCTCTCGGTAGGCAAACAGCAGATGTGGGAGGTACCGCTCCCAGTCACGCCCGTGGGAGTCGACCAACATCTTAAGCATCTGCTTTAAGGTGCCATTAAATCGTTCACACAGGCCGTTTGTCTGTGGGTGGTACGGGCTGGTCACCAGATGTTGCACCTGTGTTTGCCTACAGAGGGACTCCATCAATTGTGACATGAACTGGGTCCCCCGGTCGGTGAGCATTTCCTGGGGAAAGCCCACTCTGGAGAAAATCTCCAGCAAGGCAGTAGCCACCTTGTCGGCTCGAATGGATGACAAGGCTACCGCCTCCGGGTACCGGGTGGCATAGTCTACTACCGTCAATATGAAGCGTTTCCCGGAGCTGCTGGGAATGGACAGCGGTCCAATCAGATCCACAGCCACCCTCCTGAAAGGCTCTTCAATTATGGGCAGCGTTACCAGTGGGGCTTTGGGGCGCCGCCCCGCCTTCCCCACCCGCTGGCAGGTGTCACATGAACGGCAGTAGGCACCCACATCAGCCCCCATCTTGGGCCAGTAGAAATGCTGGGCTAATCTGGCCCTTGTCTTAGCGATCCCTAGGTGTCCCGCCATCGGAATCTCATGCGCAACCTGCAACAACTCCGTCCTGAACTGTACCACTAGCTGTCGGTCCCTAGGCCACGCCTCCTGTGAGCCCGGCTGGACCGTGACCCGGTACAGCCGTCCTTGGTCCCAGACCATCCGCTCGAGGTCTGAGTCCGAGGGGGGCTGTTCCGCTTGCTCCTTGAGAGCGTTCAGGCTGGCGTCAGCCGCTAACGCTGCCTGAAACTCCTGACTGGACGTGGCCAGAATAGACGAGACTGCCACGTCCCCTGTCAGGTCCCTGGGACCTGTCTCCTGGCCTCCCTCTGACTCGGCAGCCACTTGGTCGGAAGGGGGAAAGCCATCAGACCCCTGAGGGGCCCCTAGGGCCCCAGCACTCACACTGCGCGTGACAGCAGCTATGGCCGCTGCCACTGCTGGTGGTGCCTGCTTTCCCTCGGCTCCTGACCAAGTCACCAGTCCAGACGGACTAACCTGGCCTTCTGACATCCCAGTGGGGGAGGAACCCTGCACTGAGAGTTCACCTGGCAGTCCTACTTCTCCTGGGACAGCCCTGACCTCATTTGCATCCTCCCCCCCTGCAGCTGTCTGCCCCCTGCTTGTCCCCCCAGTCACCACACTGGAGGACAACAGGGTCCAGCAGGCTTGCTGGCTACACCATGGGGCTTCAGCCCAGCTGGCAGGAATGGCCCCCTCTCCACTGAGGGGAGAGGCACACATCACATCCCCCACCTCCCCATCAACAGGCATAATGGGTACATTCACAGTATTATCAGGGGGGGACATCACATCACATTCTGGGGAATCGGACCTTGGGGTGTCAGCGACCACGTACTTAGACACAAGCCGCCCCAGGTCCGTCCCCAGCAAAACACTGGCAGGGATATTTGCGGATACCCCCACCTCCCTTACTCCTCGACCGGCGCCCCAGTCCAGATAGACCTTGGCGACGGGCAGCGCCGGTTCCACTCCTCCAATCCCAGAGACAGTGAGGGATCTCCCGGGCAGTAAATCATGGGGGTGTCACCAGTTCAGGCCGTACAGGTGTCATTTCAGCGCCGGTGTCTCTAAGTCCCATGGCCACGGCCTGGCCCACGGTGACCGGTTGAACATTGTCAAGGGACCTCCCACCACCCCCACCCACACACAACACAGTGGACGGTTTCCGGGTTGATGACTGGGACGGATCCCTCGGGCGCTGGGGACACATGGCTTGGAAGTGTCCTGGCTGCTTACACAGGTGACAAAGTCGGGGTTCCCCCACCGACGTGGAAAGTGCAGCAGGGGCCGGTGCCCACTTGGGCCTAGGGGCAGGGGTAGCAGGTGCAGCGTGCGTCTTACCCCCTCTCCAGCCGACAGGTTTCCGGGCCTCTGAAGTCCTGTTGTTGGTGTATTCATCGGCCAGGGCTGCTGTTGCGGAGGCCCCCTTTGGCTTCCGGTCACGGAGGTACTGCTGGAGATCCTCTGGGCAGTTCCACAAGAACTGTTCTGTGGCGATGAGCTCCTTCAGCTGCTGGACGGTGCTGAGCTCCAATCCTGTGGTCCATTGGTTAACCGCTCTCAGCAAGGCCCGCATGTGATCGGCCCAGCTCTGGGTAGAACCCCGGTGCAAATTCCTGAGCCTTTTCCGGTACGACTCAGGGGTTAAGTTATACTGCCTGACCAGAGCCTGTTTGATGTCCTCATAGCTCAGGATGGTCTCACTGGGCAGGTACCCAAAGATTTAAAGGGCTTTTCCCCTGAGCCGTGGCGTGAGGAATCTGACCCACTGGTCCTCTGGCAGCTGGTATTGATGGCAGGCTGTCTCAAATGCCAACAAAAAGGTGTCCAGGTCCCCATCTTTGTCCAGTAGGGGAAAGTCCTCCGCCCGCAGTTTCGGAATCCGGACCTCTGGAGACTCACATTGGGCTAGGGATGGCTGCTGGAATTGGAGCTTTAGCTGGAGCATCTGTAGCTGGTGCTCACGCTCTGCTTGCTCGCGACACTCTGCAGCCTCTGCTCGCTCGCGACGCTCTGCAGCCTCTGCTTGCTCGCGACGCTCTGCAGCCGCCAGGAGGAGCTCCGAGGCTACCTGGTCTCCAGCCTGGAGACGGTCCATGGCAGCTTGTAGGAGAGCAGCTGAGCCAGCTTGGCTGGGGGGATGGGCAGGTGGATTGAGGCCCGCCGCGGACCTCACCTCTGGCGACTGGCTCCTTGGGGAGCTTTGGCTGTGCTCCCCCTCGCCTTCCACCTCCTCTCCGCCCCCATTTAAAGCATCGGCCATTTCCTTCGATTTGCTCCTTGTGATACTGGCCGTCATTGCAACGGATGGTCACTGACACCACTGCAACCTGATGCACACACACCTTATTGTATCTGCACTCAGACGGTCTAGTGTTGAACTGATCTTAAGACTCCAGCAGCAAGAGCTACTGCTGGTCGTCTTTAGTGTCTGGAAGTATGGGTCTCACGCTCACACACACTAGTATCTCGATCCCACTTTGCTGCCACCAATATGTGATGAATACCACCCTTCGTGCCCGCTGACGTCAACCACGTCGAGCTCACGGGACCTGGTATGATCACAGGGTTTACCAAAACGTGAAGTTACGCCCTCCAGAGGAGCACGTAAGGTCAGGCTGGTATGGTTACAACGGGGTTAAGCAGTGTAAAAGTTAGTTACCAAGTATGATGAAAGTTCCTTGCGATGTCCTGAGCTGGAGTCCACACGAGGGGCTGTGATCTCCTGCTATTTCCTGGGTCCCTCTAAACACATGTGTAGGATGTGACCCCTCTTCAGAGAAAAGACGCCGCCTACTTGCTGGCACCAGGCTTTTAACCTATAGCCGGCCCCTCCCCTCCATGCCTCAGGGAGGGGTCAACTCCCCCTCTTCTGGGCTGACGGTGAATGACCCACAAAACCCTTTTGGGTTCATAGCTCCAGACCAGAGGGTCACATGGAGATGGTTCTGGGACTAATGGACCTGACTGGGTTCCGGCTACAAGTAGAGCCCAAACCTGGTACCGGTAGGTGGCTTCTATGGGGAGATATGGGTATCTCCCTACCCTGACTGGGTACGAGTAAACAAAGACCATGGGACCGTACCTCGTGGCCACCGTGACACAAATATGTATCCGGTTTGCGCCTGCGATGGCCAGGTGATTCATAATTCCTTATGAGAGGTAGGTGCCAATATGTCTAGGAAATCTCATTGATCCAGGCAAAAGCAGATACCCACAGCAGGGGGTTTTCCTGCAGATTCAGGTGGCTCCCAACTGCTGCACAGAGGTGTGAACTTCTCCTTGAAGCTTGGACCCCCTGAGGGGTGTCTTCCTGGCCAACTGACACTCAGTTGGCTGGGGGGGCTTTGAAGCAGGGAAATCCCTACCTCTGCTGTCTATCAGCAAATGGGGGGTGTGAGGACATGGCTGACAGTAAATATTAATCCATATTTCTCACAGGAACCATTCCTTTTTTTGGCTTACAAATGCTGATCAAATACTGATGAAAAATACTGACCAAAATACTGACCTTGTGAAAGAGGCAGTGGCCCGGGCTAACAAGGAGCACGTCCGCCCCCGGGAGCAGTGTCTCAGTGTCAGACAACATTATGATTATCTCAAGCCGGGCCCTTCACATACAGTGTGGTCACAATACCATCAGTCCCTGGCCGCCGACATCTCCCTCCCCCCCGTTGATTCTTCTTACTGCCTGTCTCTGCCAGCATAGCTCGATGCGCCATCCACTAGCGCGCTATGCTAATTAAGCCCACCTACTAAGTTCTTGTCCTGACTGGAGGGTGTGGCAGGAGAGAGAGGAAGCGCGGCAGGCAAGAGGAGCAGCACGGCGGCGGCACAGCAGCGAGTGCACATCACTCACTCCTCGGCTTTTAAGGCACTACCTGTGCCCCTCTGGCCCTTTCAGTGGAGCCCCTGGCCCTGTCAGTGCAGCCTCTGACCCTTATCTGTGCCCCGCTGGGCCTTGTCTTTGCCCCCCCCCCCCCGGCCCTTGTCTGCACCCCTGGCCCTTGTTTGCACCCCTGGCCCTTATCTGCTCCCCCCGGCCATGCAAACATTTGCTGTCCAGTCACTTCTAGCTATGCCCCTGGAAAGAGGCAATTAAAGTCCTGCTTTTTCCTTGTTAAAATACCTGATTTCAGACATCAAAACGAATTCTAATTCAGCATGGTCAGTATTTCGCATCAGTATGTAATCAGTATTTGTAAGCCAAAAAACAGGAGTGTGTCCAATACACAGAAGATATTTGTATTACATTTTATCTCTGTTTTGGACCCACTCCTGGTTTTGGCTTACAATTACTGATCAAATAGTGATGCAAAATACTGACCATCTGAAAAGGCTTTATGGATGCTCAAAGTACAAGATTTGTTTTTTATTCGTTTTCTGTTCTTCAGATGGATCAGAAGAATGGAAAAATAAACAGTAATGTGAGCCTTACTGCTGCTGCCTCCCCCTCTGTTATGGGGTCACTATTGTCACTTTTACTGCCACTGCTGCCACCCTCCCCACTCTGTCATGGGGCCAATATTGTCACTGTTACTGCCTCTGCTGCCACCCTCCCCCTCTGTTATGGGGTTACTAGTGTCACTTTTACTGCCTCTGCTGCCACCCATCCCACTTTGTAATGGGCAGGGGCGTCGCTAGGTTAAAACATTCGGGGCCTGGGCCCCGGATGTTTTGTCCCATGCCCCGAATGTCCTGCCTGCCTGCTAGATGCAACTGTATTGCCGTACACAGAACGGCAAATACAATTGAATCTTACACTAGGAAGAGGCGAAGGACCTGTGGTGACATAACAGGTCATGTGATCAGCAAAACAGGCTGTGATAGGATGACCTGGATGATGTCACCATCCAGGTCATCCTATCACAGCCTGTTTTGCTGATCACATGACATCACAGGTCATGTGATCAGCAAAACAGGCTGTGATAGGATGACCTGGATGGTGACATCCTTCGCCTCTTCCCAGTGCAGGATTGGACCGTAGTCAAGAGGAGAAGGAGCCTAATGCTGATGTCTGTACAGGAGAGGTAAGTGAAGGGAGAGGCAGAGAAATGCTGGGAGTTGTAGTTATTTAACTGGGATGTATTTTAGGGCTGAAGGGAGGGATGTTATTGATTTGGAACTGTGTGCTTGAGGTGGCTGGGGGAGGGAGGGATGTTATTTACATGGGACTGTATGTGGAAAGTGGATGGTGGGGGGGGGAATGATGTTTATGTACATGGAACTTAATGTTTAGGGTGAGGCTACGTTCACACTTGCGTTTGGTGATCCGCTTGTGAGATCCGTTTCAGGTCTCTCACAAGCAGCCCCAAATGCATCAGTTTAACCCCAATGCATTCTGAATGGATGCGGATCCATTCAGAATGCATTCGTTCGGCTCCGTGCGGTCCCCCGTTCCATTTTGGAGGCGGACCCCAAAATGCTGCAAGCTGCGTTTTTTGTGTCCGCATGGCCTTGCGGAGCCAAACGCATCCGTCCTGACAATGTAAGTCAATAGGGACGGATCCCTTTGCATTGACACAAAATGGTGCAATTGTAAACGGATCCGTCCCCCATTGACTTTTAATGTAAGTCAGGACGGATCCGTATCGGGACTTAAAAATTAAAATCTAATACAAACGAATCGGTCCTGAAAGGATGCATTCGTTTGTATTATATCGGTGCGGATCCGTCCTGTACAAGTACAGGACAGATCCGCACGAACGCAAGTGTGAAAGTAGCCTTAGGGGGTGATTTTTACATGGGATTGTGCGTTGGAGGCGGCTGGGGAAGAGGTGATGTTATTTACATGGGACTGTATGGTGGAGGGAGGATTATAACTGCAGGGGGCACTGAAAATCCAGGGGACATTATAGGCGTTCTTATTACTACTGGGGGCTCTATAGGAGGGTCTTGTAGATCCGCCTTATTTCTACTAAGCGCACTATGGGGGCCTTATTACTACTGTGGGGTCTGTAGGGAGCTTTATTACCACTGGGGGAACAATAGGGGGCCTTATTTCTACTAGGGACTCTGTGAGGGTATTATTAATATGGGAGGGCATTGTTGAGGAGCATTATCACGGTTGGGGCAGTGTTACTAATAAGGGCATTCTAGAAGGGAATTACTATTGGTGGGACTATGAGGAGCACTATTACTATGGGGGGCAGTAATGTTTCTTTAGGATAGTATTTGGGGGTATGAGGGGGGGGGGGGTGTTGAGGTTTTGGCATAGCAAGCAGCAGGATAACACTGTGGGGACTCCAGTTGGGGGATAATGATAGAAAGTGAGGAAGCTAGGATGTCTGTGTGTCACACTCTGCAGAGACGAGGCGGCTGAGAGAAGTTGTCCAGACCGAATTGAGAAGATGATGACAGAGAGGAGACGTCCCCTGAAGGCCCTGGATGTGACAGGTAAGTGCCACTGTATAGCAAGTACAGCATAGTGCGGGGGGGGGGGGGGGCATATTTATTGGGGCTTGTGCCCCGGATCTTTTGAGACCCTAGCAACGCCCCTGGTAATGGGGACAATATTGTCACTGTTACTGCCTCTGCTGCCACCCTCCCAACTCTGTAATGGGGACACTATTGTCACTGTTACTCCCACTGCAACTGGGGATGCCACCCTCCCCACTCCGTCATGGGCCACTACATAATCTTGGGGCACTGCAGTTAAGTCCATGGTGATAAATTAGACCTGAGGCTAACATTGACCTGTAATACTAATGCACAGTAAATTTACAGCTAACAGAAGGGATTAAAAAGCATTTTTTTTTTTCTCCACTACTTTATTGGCACTGCCTCCATTTCTTTATTTTGATCCACTAAGGAGCCATTTGGACACAGCTCCTCCAGGGGTGCGCACAGGTTTTTTGCTTTACTGACAGGTGCTGTATGCTTTATTTTTGTTTAACAATCTTGGTGCACTGCACAGTGATTACACCTGTAATAATAACAGTATCTACAGAACGGATTAACTGGGTGGGTGCACTAGAACGCAATGCACACAACGATACCCTCTCCCTGTACTTTCCCTGTAGTTTAACTTCCAAGCCTTCACACTGAGATTGGGCCACCAAGAGGGATGAATATGATTAGGCAGAGTGGCCGGGGTATACCAGATTGCGATTTGTGACAAATTATTTCAGAACTAATCTAATTTCTGGTCGAAGTTCGTCAAATCGGCCAAATCAAATCTTTCACAACTTCACTGAGCTCTATTGTTATCCCTTGCTGTGTTGCAGGGAAAAAAATGTATTAACATAAAAATCTGCAAAAAATATGAAATTTTTATATTTTACCTCCATTTTTCTTTAACTCTTTTGGAACACCTCGAGGTTTAACAAAGTTTGTAACTTTAACTTTGAATAATTTGAGGGGTGTAGTTTCTAAAATGGGTTCATTTATGGGTGGTTTCTATTAGGTAAGCCTCTTAAAATCGCTTTATAAGGGCTCATGCACACGACTGTATATACTTTGCGGTCCGCAAAACAATGATCCGCAAAAAATACGAATGACATCCATGTGCATTCCGTATTTTGCAGAAATGAACAGCTGTCATTTCCGTTTTTTTACAGACCAATTAAAATGAATGGTGGTCTGCAAAAAAAACGAACGGACACGGAAAGAAAATACGTTTGTGTGCAAGAGCCCTAACTGAATTGTATACACTCTATGTGAAGAGCTCACCAGAATAGAGCATGGCCCGCTATAACCACCTAGCTACAGTAATATATTATTCAACTAATGGCCGTCTCTAAGTAATTGATATACCGTATTTTTCGCCGTATAAGACGCACCGGCCTATAAGACGCACCTAGGTTTTTGAGGAGGAAAATAAGAAAAAAAATATTTTGAACCAAAAAGGTGCACTTTTGGTGGGTTTTGAACTAATTGTGGTCTGTGGGTGACGCACTGTTATGGGGGATCTGTGGGTGGCACTGTTATGGGGGATCTGTGGGTGACACTTATGGGGGATCTGTGGGTGACACTTATGGGGGATCTGTGGGTGACACTTATGGGGGATCTGTGGGTGACACTTATGGGGGATCTGTGGGTGACACTTATGGGGGATCTGTGGGTGACACTTATGGGGGATCTGTGGGTGACACTTATGGGGGATCTGTGGGTGACACTTATGGGGGATCTGTGGGTGACACTTATGGGGGATCTGTGGGTGACACTTATGGGGGATCCTCTCTGGATGGCACTGTTATGAGGATGAGGATCTGTGAATGACAGTTATGGGGGGGATCTGTGGATGACACATATATAGCATCTTATGCTGTCATCCATAGATCCCCTCCATAAGTGTCCCTGTAGTGAATGACCCTCAATACAGGGGGTGGGGGTCGCATCTGCTTTAATGACAGTGGGGCCCGTGCAGTGACTATTCTACTACACGGGCCCCGCTTACTGTATAATCATATCTCTCTAATAGTTAATTGTTCTATGCATGTAATAGCATAATGAGCGCTAATGAGCGCTGTGTATTACCGTACTTAAAACTAGCAGCGCTCACCGTTCGGAGCAGAGAGGAGGCAGGAGGCAGGCCGGGAGGACGGGCGCTTGCAACGTGAGTCATACGTCACGCGCCTGCGCCGCCTGCTTCATTCATAAGTGGGCGGTGCAGGCGCGTGACGTATGACTCACGCTGCAAGTGCCCGTCCTCCCGGCCTGCCTCCTGCCTCCTCTCTGCTCCGAACGGCGAGCGCTGCTAGTTTTAAGTACGGTAATACACAGCGCTCATTATCGCTCATTATGCGATTACATGCATAGAACAATTAACTATTAGAGAGATATGATTATACAGTGAGCGGGGCCCGTGTAGTAGAATAGTCACTGCACGGGCCCCGCTGTCATTATTAATGCAGATGCCGCCCCCAGCCCCTCCTCCCTCACAGCTGATACACCCGCCGCACGGCATCGCGGCGGGTGTATCATTGAAAACTGGGCAAAATAAGCTACATTCGCCGTATAAGACGCACTGCTATTTTCCCCCCACTTTTGGGGGGAAAAAAGTGCGTCTTATACGGCGAAAAATACGGTACCATTTATTTTAAGATACAATTATAAAAATAAAAAATAAAAGATTACATTTCATATAAGACAAGGATAAAAATGTTAAAATATATATATAGTGATATATTAGTATTTATGGTTAATTGTAGTCACAGTCCCTCTTTTAGTTCCAATTGCGGAGCTCACGCAGTTTTGGAACCGAGTTCATGTGCTGCAGTATATAGAGTTAGATACGCCTCTATATTATATATTCATATGTAGCATATCTCTATTATCATTTCAGATTAATATATAAAGTTCAGTCTCATTCTAGTTGCATACTGAGTTTTCCTATTGATGACAATGTGGAGCATAATTCATATATAGTTAAGCGGGGTATATTGCGGTATTGTGTTTCTTACCAGTATCCCGGTGTACCTGTCTTATTGTACAGTCAGCCACTGCCAATAGATACAGTAGATTAATACATACGTGGCTTTATCAATACGGACTGTTTGATCTCCTTCTATTACTCCGGGATCGCTGAGCCTTGCTGTCCGTCCCCGAGCTTGAGCCGGCACTTTGATTAGCACATGCGAATTGAAGATATCGGGACGCCAAGTTCTGCCATTCATCCACTTTGCAGTATGTACATGGTGCTTTTGATTAAAAAAAATCTCTATTAGGTACCGCAGTTTGTCTTTTATGGATCTTTGCCAGACGCGTTTCGAAACTCAAATAGTTTCTTTCTCAGTGGTCAAGATATCATGTGAGATGAGGGACAGGTCCCCTTTATAAAGAGCTAATGTGATTGGTAAAACTTGGACCAGACTATGAGTTATTGCTTGCCTCCTGTACATGTTGTGGTACATCTACCCTTTCTATACTACCATTATGCATTATTTCCTTGTTCCTAAATGATTTGTAACATAATATGCTAATTAAACCTTAATAAACAATAATATAAATACACAAGAAATACATAAAAAATTAAAAATAAAGATAAATATTAAAAAAGTTTTATAAAATAATATAAATACATAAATATATAAATATGTACAGTACAGACCAAAAGTTTGGACACACCTTCTTATTCAAAGAGTTTTCTTAATTTTCATGACTATGAAAATTGTAGATTCACACTGAAGGCATCAAAACTATGAATTAACACATGTGGAATTATATACATAACAAAAAAGTGTGAAACAACTGAAAATATGTCATATTCTAGGTTCTTCAAAGTAGCCACCTTTTGCTTTGATTACTGCTTTGCACACTCTTGGCATTCTCTTGATGAGCTTCAAGAGGTAGTCACCTGAAATGGTCTTCCAACAGTCTTGAAGGAGTTTCCGGAGATGCTTAGCACTTGTTGGCCCTTTTGCCTTCACTTTGCGGTCCAGCTCACCCCAAACCATCTCAATTGGGTTCAGGTCCGGTGACTGTGGAGGCCAGGTCATCTGGCGCAGCACCCCATCACTCTCCTTCATGGTCAAATAGCCTTTCACAGCCTGGAGGTGTGTTTGGGGGTCATTGTCCTGTTGAAAAATAAATGATAGTCCAACTAAACGCAAACCGGATGGAATAGCATGCCGCTGCAAGATGCTGTGGTAGCCATGCTTGTTCAGTATGCCTTTAATTTTGAATAAATCCCCAACAGTGTCACCAGCAAAGCACCCCCACACCATCACACCTCCTCCTCCATGCTTCACGGTGGGAACCAGGCATGTAGAGTCCATCCGTTCACCTTTTCTGCGTCGCACAAAGACACGGTGGTTGGAACCAAAGATCTCAAATTTGGACTCATCAGACCAAAGCACAGATTTCCACTGGTCTAATGTCCATTCCTTGTGTTCTTTAGCCCAAACAAGTCTCTTCTGCTTGTTGCCTGTCCTTAGCAGTGGTTTCCTAGCAGATATTCTACCATGAAGGCCTGATTCACACAGTCTCCTCTTAACAGTTGTTCTAGAGATGTGTCTGCTGCTAGAACTCTGTGTGGCATTGACCTGGTCTCTAATCTGAGCTGCTGTTAACCTGCGATTTCTGAGGCTGGTGACTCGGATGAACTTATCCTCTGCAGCAGAGGTGACTCTTGGTCTTCCTTTCCTGGGGTGGTCCGCATGTGAGCCAGTTTCTTTGTAGCGCTTGATGGTTTTTGTGACTGCACTTAGGGACACCTTTAAAGTTTTCCCAATTTTTCAGACTGACTGACCTCCATTTCTTAAAGTAATGATGGCCACTCGTTTTTCTTTACTTAGCTGCTTTTTTCTTGCCATAATACAAATTCTAACAGTCTATTCAGTAGGACTATCAGCTGTGTATCCACCTGACTTCTCCACAACGCAACTGATGGTCCCAACCCCATTTATAAGGCAAGAAATCCCACTTATTAAACCTGACAGGGCACACCTGTGAAGTGAAAACCATTTCAGGTGACTACCTCTTGAAGCTCATCAAGAGAATGCCAAGAGTGTGCAAAGCAGTAATCAAAGCAAAAGGTGGCTACTTTGAAGAACCTAGAATATGACATATTTTCAGTTGTTTCATACTTTTTTGATAAGTATATAATTCCACATGTGTTAATTCATAGTTTTGATGCCTTCAGTGTGAATCTACAATTCTCATAGTCATGAAAATAAAGAAAACTCTTTGAATGAGAAGGTGTGTCCAAACTTTTGGTCTGTACTGTATATATATCTATAGACGTTTTAGGGCCAGTGGGAGGATGCAGGTCATGTTGATGCGCTGGAAAACAGCCTGGCATCGACATGTTGTGTAAATCTACCACCAGCCTATCTATAGGAAGCCAAAGGTTTCCAATTCCGAGTAAAGTCCCGAAGCTACCAATGATTTTACAAACTTTGTTAACCCTTTAGGTGTTCCACAAGAGTTACTGGCAAATGGAGATGAAATTTAAGAATTTAAATTTTTGGGCAAATTTTCCATTTTAATCCACTTTTTCCAGTAACAAAGCAAGGGTTAGCAGCCAAACAAAACTCAATATTAATTGCCCTGATTCTGTAGTTTTTAGAAGCACCCCATATGTGGTCATAAACTACTGTACTGGCACACGGTAGGGCGTAGAGGGAAAGGAGCGCCGTGTGTTTTTGGAAGGCAGATTTTGCTGGACTGGTTTATTTACACCATGTCCCATTTGAAGCCCCCCTGATGCACCCCTAGAGTAGAAACTCCATAAAAGTGACCCCATCAAAGAAACTACACCTCTTAAGGCAGTGTTTCCCAACCAGTGTGCCTCCAGCTTTTGCAAAACTACAACTCCCAGCATGCCTGGACAGCCTTTGGCTGTGCGGGCATGCTGGGAGTTGTAGTTTTTGCAACAGCTGGAGGCACACTGGTTGGGAAACACTGTCTTAAGGTAATCAAATCAGATTTTTCAAACTTTGTTAACCCTTTAGGGGTTCCACAAGAATTATTGGCAAATAGAGATGAAATTTAAGAATTTTAATTTTTGGCCAAATTTTCCATTTTAATCCACATTTAGAGTGCCTTTATGTTCAGCCATTTTACTCTGGTGGAGTAGAGAAGTCAGGGGCAATCCACGCCTTGTTCATTTTTATAAGAGTCAACCGGTCAGCATTTTCAGTTGACAGGCAGATGCGCTCAGTAATTATGCCCCCAGCCGCACTAAATACATGCTCTGACAAAACGCTGGCAGCAGGGCAGGCCAGCACCTCCAAGGCGTAAAGCACCAGTTCGCGCCACGTTTCCAGCTTGGACAACCAATAGTTGTAAGGCACACAGGGATGACGGAGGACGCTGACATGGTCTTTTATGTACTCCACCATCTTCCAAACTTTTTCTCTCCTTGTGACATTAGGCCACGCATCAGGTTGAGGATACTGGCGGGCTGTCATAAAACTTTCCCAGGCCTTGGAGAGTTTTGCCCTGCCTCTGTTGGAACTGCTTTGTGTTCCCCTCATCTCTCCTCTCGGTTGGCCAAGGAACTATGTATGTACTCTGCAGCCAGCGTTGTCAGCTGGAAATTTTTGGAGCAATTTTTCCACAAGGACCTTCTGGTATTACACCATTTTGCTAGTCCTCTCCACCACATTAATGAGAGATGAGAAGTTCTCTTTGTGGCGAGGGTTGAGAAGGGTGAACAACCAGTAATCGGTGTTGGACAAAACGCAAGGGTCAAGGGAAAGGCAGCTTAACATAAAGTCAGCCATGTGTGCCAGTCACAACAGACAAGACTTTGCTGTCCTCATCAGGAGGATGACTCTCAATCTCCTCATCCTATTCCTCCTCTTCTACCCATCCACGCTCAACAGATGGAATAAAACTTCCATGGGTACTACTCTCTGTAGCGGAGGCAACCGTTTCCTGCTCCTCCTCATCATCATCATCCAATTCACGCTGAGAAGATGAACTGAGGGTGGTCTGGCTTTCATCATGTGTACTGTCTTTCCCCATGCACTTGCAATGCGTCCGCCTTAATTGTGAGCAGCGAGCGTTTGAGTAGACACAGAAGTGGGTTGGTTACGCTGATAATAGCGTTATCGCCGCTCACCATCTGTGTTGATTCCTCAAAGTTGCGTAAAAACCTCACAGAAGTCAGACATCAATGCCCACTCGTCGCTTGTAAAGAGTGGAAGCTGACTGGAAAGGCAACGACTATGTTGCAGCTGGAATTCCACTACTGCCCTCTGCTGCTCACAAAGCCTGACCAACATGTGGAACGTCGAGTTCCAGCGCATGCTCACGTCGCACAATAATCGGTGAGCTGGCAATTGCAAGCGCTGCTGCAGAGTTGCCAGACCGGCAGAAGCTGTCGATGACTTGCGGAAATGGGCCCACGTGCGGCGCACGTTCACCAGTAGCTCAGGCAAATTGGGGTAGATTTTGAGAAACCGCTGAACCACTAGGTTGAACACTTGGGCTAGGCATGGTATGTGTGTGAGCTTGCCGAGCTCCAAAGCCGCCACCAAGTTTTGGTCATTATCAGACACAACCATGCCTGGTTCTAGGTTGAGTGGCGAGAGCCACAGCTCAGTCTGGTCTCTTATCCCCTGCCACAGCTCTGTGGCGGTGTGCTGTTTGTCACCTAAGCAGATCAGTTTAAGCACGGCCTATTGCCAGTTCCCCACTGCAGTGCTACACTGCTTCTAGCTACTGACTGATGGCTGACTGGTGCTGCAAGATGTTAATTCAGAGGTGGAAGTGGAGGAGGAGGTGGAGGAGAAGGGGAAGGGGGTTGCAGCCACTAACATAGGTAGTGGCAGAAACCCTGATGGAGGTAGGGTCCGCAATCCTTGCCGTCGGTAGCACCTGTGCCATCCCAGGGTACGACTCGTTCCTGGCCTCCACAATGTTCACCCAGTGTGCCGTCAGGGAAATGTAGTATACCTGGCCAAAAGCACTTGTCTATGTGTCACGTGTTAAGTGGACCTTCCCAATAACTGCGTTGGTCAGGGCACGGGTGATGTTATGGGAAACATGCTGGTGTAAGGCTGGGACTGCTCACCATGAAAAATATTGGCGGCTGGGGACAGAGTAACGTGGGACGGCCACCGCCATCAGGCTGCAGAAAGTGTCAAAAAGCCTAAATGGCAACTTTTCCAGGGCCAGCAATTTGGAAAGGTGTGCAGGGTATTTGCGCTTTCGTTCAAAGGCTTGGGGTATAGACATATGTACGCTGTGCTGGGACACAGAAGTGGATGTGCTAGCTGATGGTGCTTGCGAAGGTCCAGGTGCATGGAGGGAGGCATCTGGGCCTGCGTCTTGGACAGGGGATTGGCCAGCACGTAACACAGGGGAAGAGGAGGTAGTGGTGTGACCCGCAGACACTGATTATGGATCCAGGCATTCGGCCCACCTATTAGGGTGCTTTGATGCCATGTGGCTGATCATGCTGGTGGTGGTGAGGTTGCTAGTGTTCATGCCCCTGCTCATTTTGGTACGGCACAGGTTGCAAATGACAATCCTTTTATCATCCGCACCTTCCTCAAACAACAACCTCAGTAATTGACAACTGTATCTCATCCTCATCATGAACCTCTTGAGATACTAATTGCGTTTGACTTATTGGCAACTGTGAAAAAGAAGGTGTTTTCTATCTGTTAGAATGCCCGTGCGGGTTGCAGTATGTCGGGCGTACCACCCGCAAACTAAAAATAAGATTCAGGAACACATACGAAATATTAAAAAGGGTCTCGAAACCCATAGTGTTTCATTACATTTTAAAAAGAAGCACCAAAAAAATCCAAAGGATTTGAAGTTCATGGGCATAGAACTGGTTAAACCACACTGGCGGGGTAGAGACCAAATTGCTAGAATCAATAAACGTGAGGTTGAGTGGATTTATAAGTTGGGGACTTTGCAGCCAGGCGGCTTAAATGTTGAATTTGATCTAAAGCCATGTCTAGTATAGCACTTACAGCTGGTTGCGATATATGGGGTAGGACTTTCATCTCCTTTCTATCTCCGGAGTCAGTTATGCGAAAAGACTCCTTATTGGTGGTAGGGACCATGTGACCGGGTCCTGTATGTATGTGAATGAAAGTGGAACAACAATAGTGAATATGTGGTGGTTGAAGGGTGTGATTGAATATTGCCCACTTATAAAAAAAGGTTTTGATATATCTGTAGGGGTTTCAATTGAGTACTGCTGGTATGCGATCTTATGTGACAATGTAAAGGTATTATATGTCTGATTCGAGCTAGACAATTTTAGTTTATAATGAACATGTGAATATTTTTAAGTGAATTTTAACGATGTTAACCTGTTGAGAGAGAGGACGGAGTCCCATTGATTTATTAGACAGCCCAGAACTCAGTAGTTTGTTCGCCCCAGACGAAGCATCAAGCGAAACCCGGGTCGGGTCTGAACACAAGGATATGTTTTAAGGCATTTTTAAACATTCGTGTTTGTGAGTATAATAAATTGTACTTTTATACCTTTTGTGGTTGTACTTCACAATCTGCGCACATCCCTTTTTGAAGGTTATACGATCTACCGGGAGGGTGTGAGCGACTGTGAGGATTCGTATATACTACATTTAAGAAGTGCGGAAAAATCCTGCTATGGAAGTCTATGCCTCTATGGAGATTGAAGCAGTGTGGTCCTTCATATAAAACGCTGTGACATCACAGGCCTGGTTGGCTGCTGATTGGGTGCATGCATGGCATTGTGGGTGATCCCTCATTCCCAGAGTTCTTTGCTCCATGTCCTAACATATGCAGCAGCCATTTTAGGAAAAAAAGCAATTCGTTACTACGAAGCGTCAGGAAATTCGGATTTGGTGTGAATCAAATTTTTCCTAAAAATCGGATTGAATTCCACTTCGTCAACTTCAATTCGCTCGTCTCTAATTAACCACCTCAGCTCCCCTAGCTTAAACCCCCTTAATGACTAGACCACTTTTTACAAATCTGCACTACACTACTTTCACGGTTTATTGCTCGGTCATACAACTTACCACCCAAATTAATTTTGCCTCCTTTTCTTCTCACTAATAGAACTTTCATTTGGTGGTATTTCAATGCTGCTGACATTTTTACTTTTTTTTTATATTAATCTAAATTGACCAAAATATTTGCAAAAAAATGACATTTTTCACTTTCTGTTGTAAAATTTTTCAAATAAAACTACATTTCTATATACATTTTTCTCTAAATTTATTGTTCTACATGTCTTTAATAAAAAAAAATGCAATAAGTGTATATTTATTGGTTTGGGTAAAAGTTATAGCGTTTACAAACTATGGTACAAAAATGTGAATTTCCGCATTTTGAAGCAGCTCTGACTTTCTGAGCACCTGTCATGTTTCCTGAGGTTCTACAATGCCCAGACAGTAGAAACACCCCACAAATGACCCCATTTCGGAAAGTAGACACCCTAAGGTATTCGCTGATGGGCATAGTGAGTTCATGAAAGTTTTTATTTTTTGTCACAAGTTAGCGGAATATGATTTTTTTTTTTTTTCTTACAAAGTCTCATATTCCGCTAATTTGTGGCAAAAAATAAAATTTTACATGAACTCACCATACCCCTTACGGAATACCTTGGGGTGTCTTCTTTCCAAAATGGGGTCACATGTGGGGTATTTATATTGCCCTTGCATTTTAGGGGCCCTTAAGCGTGAGAAGTAGTTTGGAATCCAAATGCGTAAAAATGCCTTGTGAAATCCTGAAAGTACTCATTGGAATTTGGGCCCCTTTGTGCACCTAGGCTGCAAAAAAGTGTCACACATGTGGCATCGTCTATGAGGGGAATTTTGTGGAGCCGGTCAAAAGCTGGGTGGCCTCTGGGACGAGAGGTGCTGTTGTCACTAAAGTGCAGGAAACGCAGGATGGTCTCAAATCGTGTCCTTGACATGGCAGCAGAGAACATGGGCATGTAATTAATTGGGTTCGTGGACCAATATGACCGCATTTCATTTTTTTTTTGTCAGGCCCATGTTGAGGAGAAGGCCCAGAAAAGTTTTAAATTCGGGAACTTGGACTGGGCCTGAATCAAATTTTTCCTGAAAATTGGATTGAATTCCACTTTGTCAACTTCAATTCGCTCATCTCTAATTAAAGTCCATAGGCACACATACTGTCCATGGAGACAACGGACAGTGCACTTTGTGATTCATTGATGTGTGAAAGAGGCTTTAGGCTGATAAGACCCCCCAGTTTATCACTTCTAGAATAGCTCTTCATTAATGTGTGAAAACAAATCTTCACTATATTGTAAGACTGTGGGTTATCCCATGATTAATGTGAAAAATAAGTCAGAACCATCTCTGGACCTTACATGGATGCAGAGATTGACCCATTCCTTGCTCCAGTTTCTGTGCTAGATTTATTTTAGTTCAGAGGGCATGTCCTATCTCAGGAGGCATGTCCACTTTATTGCTTCTCTCTCTCTGTATCTGTCACAGTGTCACATATGTAGTACGGAAGAAGACCAAAAGACAACAAGAAGTAAGAGGAAAGACACTAGGCCTCACCGCTAGGGAAGGAAAAGGGTCACCACCTATAAAACCCTGCTCCTGGCCCTAACTCCTATCCGTATGGGCACCTCTCGATGGTAGAGATGCCCATACACAGGAACCTGGAAAACCCTGGTAACCCTTGGATGCCCTTAAGGTAATGACAGGGCAGAGACAATCCATCCTTTCCTGGTGAAGGAACCAGCGTCTCGCTAAGGCCTAGTAAACAACCAGGGGGGAAGGGATACAAAACACAACAAGCGGAACATTTAACTTCTGAGGATGATGGATGAACAGAACTTCAACAAGGACCACACTCCAGCTCTTCCAAAAATAATAAAGCTATCCAGAACAAGGAGTGATGGGTAAAGTCAGACTAAATAGGGAGAGGTAAAGGTCACAAGATCCACACCTGAACAGGAGGTGTGGACATACCAGCAACACACAGACAAAGTGAAACTAAAAGAGGTTGTCAGATCACTCATGTGCAGTCAGTCTTTCATACCTTCTAACAAGGTGTGATACACAGCTTCTAACAGTACAGGATGGTGACGTGATGTTACTGAGTACAGGATGGTGACGTGATGTTACTGAGGTAGACAGAGAAATAAAGAAAACAATAAACAGCATGTGGCATTATACAGATACATTTTATTGATTAATTCAGTGGCTTTGTTGCATTTTTAATTAAATGAGATTACAAAATTATTCAGATCCAGGTGTTGGTTTGTAGAATATTTTTTGCGGGACAACCTCTGTAAATAAAATGTCAGTGTTTCAGGGGGAGTTAGCTTCTCAGTAGTGAAAGATGGTATCTAACTTCACGGTCTGAAGTTTATAAAATGCTGTTTCATTACTTTTACATTTTACATAAATATCTACATCTGGACCCCATACATGCTTGAAACTTCTCAGTCACACGTACTTTCCCTACCGCATAGATAAAGTCTAGATTTGCCTTTTCTATAGAGCACTATTGTTCCAAATAATTATTAGATTCTCTCAGCTATTCACTTTTTAATAATAGCAGATCACTTTAAAACACAATTGTAATGACTTCCATATATGCATCACTGTACATATAATTTATAGATAAATCAATCTAGGTGCAAACCACTCTGAATTCATTTTTTTCTTTGTATTTGAAAATGAAAATCATACCAGAGGCATAGTGGATGATCAAATCTAGCCCTTATATGACACAGAATAACTGCTGTATTTCTGTCTCGCCTTCCCCAAAGGCCCCTTTACACAGGCTGATGATTGGGGTAATTATCAGGAAGGAGTGATCCTAGGAAAGTTTGTTCCCAATAATTGCACAATGTAAAGGTACCGCTGATGAAAAGCATAGTTGATGTGTTCACCTAAATCATCGTTTCTAGGCAGAAGATCGCCCTGTGTAAAGAGGGATCTACTACTCAGAAACAATGATTTTCTATGGGGACAAGTGATCCCTATGGCAGTAGCTCATCCCCATACACAGGAGATGATTGCTGCATGTAAATGCAGTTCTCACTTACTCAGATGATCAGGCAGTTATAGGGATTGAACAGCTCATTCCCAATAATTGCTTTCTGAGTCCTTTTGCTGTAATGATGCCTTAGTAAGAGCTGTATATTATACAATACTATTTCATATGGCAGAATTCATTGTTATTATCAGGGTGCACCAGAGGATTTAGACTCACAGTTCAGTTAAGCAGGACATATACACTGACCAAAAATACGAATGCAACACTTTCGGTTTTGCTCCCATTTTGCATGAGCTGAACTCAACGATCTGAAACATTTTCTACATACACAAAAGACCCATTACTCTCCAATATTGTTCACAAATCTGTCTAAATCTGTGTTAGTGAGCACTTCTCCTTTGCTAAGATAATCCACCCCACCTCACAGGTGTGGCATATCAAGGTGCTGATTAGACAGCATAAAAATTGCACAGGTGTGCCTTAGACTGCCCACAGTAACAGACCACTCTGAAATGTGCACAGTTTTGCCTTACTGGGGAGGGGAGGGGAGGGGGGGTCAGAAAATCAGTCAGTATCTGATGTGGCCACCATGCCACCATTTGCCTCATGCAGTGCAACGCATCTCCATCCCATAGAGTTGATCAGGTGTTGATTGTGGCCTGTGGAATGTTGTCCACTCCTCTTCAATAGCTGTGCGAAGTTGAAGAATATTGGCAGGAACTTGAACACGCTGTCGTACATGCCAATGCAGAGCATCCCAAACATGCTCAATGGGTGACATGTCCGGTGAGTATGCTGGTCATGCAAGAAATGGGATGTTTTCAGCTTCCAGGAATTGTGTACAGATCCTTGCAATATGGGGCCGTGCATTATCATGCTGCAACATGAGGTGATGGTTATGGATGAATGGCACAACAATGAGCCTCAGGATCTCGTCATGGTATCTCTGTGCATTCAAAATGCCATCAATAAAATACACCTGTGTTTGTTGTCCATAACATATGCCTGCCCATACCATAACTCCATTGCCACCATGGGCCACTCGATCCACAACGTTGACGTCAGCAAACCGCTCACCCACACGACGCCACACATGCTGTCTGCCATCTGCCCTGAACAGTGAAAACCAGGACTCATCCGTGAACAGAATGCCTCTCCAATGTGCCAGACGCCATCGAATGTGAGCATTTTCCCACTCAAGTCGGTTATGACGATGAACTACAGTCAGGTCCAGACCCCGATGAGGACGACGAGCCTGCAGATGAGCTTCCCTGAGACGGTTTCTGACAGTTTATGTAGAAATTCTTTGGTTATGCAAACCGACTGTTGCTGCAGCTGTCTGGGTGGCTGGTCTCAGACGATCATGGAGGTGATCATGCTGGATGTGGATGTCCTGGGCTGGTGTGGTTACACGTGGTCTGCGGTTGTGAGGCCGGTTGAATGTACTGCCAAATTCTCTGAAACGCCTTTGGAGATGGCTTATGGTAGAGAAATGAACATTCATTGCATGGGCAACAGCTCTGGTAGACATTCCTGCAGTAGGCATGCCAATTGCACACTTTCTCAAATGTTGCGACATTTGTGGCATTGTGCTGTGTGATCAAACTGCACATTTCAGAGTGGCCTTTTCATTGTGGGCAGTCTAAGGCACACCTGTGCAATATTCATGCTGTCTAATCAGCGCCTTGATATGCCCCACCTGTGAGGTGGGATGGATTATCTCGGCAAAGGAGAAGTGCTCACTAACACAGGTTTAGACGGATTTGTGAACAATATTTGAGAGTAATGGGTCTTTAGGTTATGTAGAAAATGTATCAGATCTTTGCAAAATGAGAGCAAAACCAAAAGTGTTGCGTTTATATTTTTGTTCAGTGTATGTCCATTTATAATTGGTTCATAAACTCCGACCTCAACCTTAACAAAATTGACTGTACTAAATAACACCTATAACTGGAATGGTAGATAGGTGAAAACATAAAATAGGACTTTTATTAAAATATTATGAAAAATATATATTGTATAAAGTCTTCAATTAGGTCTATCAGTTTCAAAACCAGTTTCAAAGTAAGCATGATGTCATGTATAAGTGTCCCAAATAAAAAACTGATTTCTTGTGACAATCCGTCCTGCAACCCTGAGAAGTTGTTCTTTTTATTATATCAATGGGGTCTGTTGTGTGCTATTATCTCCTGTCATACAAAGGATCTCCCTCTGCCATTTTTTTTAAACATTTCTCTTTTGCTAGAATGGAACAGAAAAGTGGAAAAACTGTGAACATAGCCATAGCAGAACACTGTATGCAGTAAGCTCCCTCTAGTGGTGGCTGCAGCCAGAATGTTTGTGTATGCATAACCTTTCGAGCTGTGTATCAGAAAGACAAAGATCCAGCCACTGTAAAAATATACTACTACATTATTAATCAGCACATAATTGGACATGATGATAATAGGCGGAGGTATATTTGGAGCCAATATTAATTCTATACTGACAGCAGAAGAAGGGAAATTTGACTGTGAGCAGCAGAGCGATGCCATGTGGTATATTTAAAGAGTCCCTCCATTTATAAAAGGTTCACACAAGATATATACTGTATAACACTCAGGAAACATTTGAGTTGCTGTGAAATTAACTTTGCACACATGCAATATGAGGAATCCCCTGCAGTATTTTGGCACCTGGTGCAGCTGAAGCAGATCCCAGCTGTTCACATTTTACATTAATATATATGTATCGGTAGCTATTTGGCCATCATGGAGTTATACTTCAATTATTTAAAGGTTAATACTGTAGGTTACTTTTGGTAACCAGGAGTTATTAAAGGGGTTGTCTGGGTTCAGAGCTGAACCCGGACATAATGTCATCTTTACTCATTTAGCATGTATGAGTGGATTATCGGAGCATTTCTTGCTCCAGTGCTCCCCCTTGCCCTGCACTGCATTGCGAAGGAAAGGTCTGCTTTGTTTACATCCTCATTATTCTAGGTGGAGGCTTCCACCTAGCAGTGATTCCAGTGATGTCATCCGCACAAATGGGCGTTCTATACAGCTGCCCTAGGCTCTAAAACAGGTTCTGATCTTAAGCTGAAGGGGTCTGATCTGAGGCTGGTGGGGGTCTGATCTGAGGCTGATGGTCTGATGGGGGTCTAATCTGAGGATAGGGGGTCTAATGGGGGCCTGATCTGAGGAGGTTGGGGGGTATGAGCTGAGGCTGATGGAGCTTGGGGGGTCTGAAGATCTGAGTCTGATGGAACCTGGGGGTCTGAGGGTCTAATCTGAGTCTGATGGAGCTTGAGGGTCTGATTCTAGGGTCTAATCTGAGGTCTAATGAAGAATGGATCTGATAAGCACTGGGGGTCTGATCTGAGGTATCATGGAAAAACATTTTTTTTCTTATTTTCTACCTTCAAATCCTAGGTGCATTTTATAGTCTTATAGTCCCAAAAATACAGTATGTGATTACAATGTTACAGTGAAAGAATAATTTTATTGGGGAAAACGTTACAATGAAAAGAGGCTCTAGTACCCCGTTGGGCAGCCTCTAGCTTGGATACAGAATGAGATACGATTGAGCATGGAGGCATACAGATTCTGTATGGTACCGTGTTGCACATTTGCCCACAGATGTTACAGCTGGGCCTGTAGATCCTTCACAACTGGTGCCCCAGTTGATCCTCAATTGCCAATAATCTGGCGACTGGGCAGGCCAAGCAAATGTTGCAATCTGGCAGAGCCATTCCTGGGAAATCCTTGCTATATTTGGGTGAGCATGGTTAGAAGCCCTGCTATGACATTGACATTTAGATCTGGATGCCTTATTTTTTATTTACAGTGAGTGTACAACCCTTCCTAGATAAAAAAAAAAACACTCTACACAGCTTAGTGTTCTTTTATATCCTTCTCCTATACCGCTCTCAGATTTCTCTTCCTAAACCCACATAGACCGCGCTGCTGCTCTTACTTTCTATTAATCGTTTATCTAGATTCTCTTTAATTCCAGACGCTTCTTACTTATTTATTGTCTGTTCATGTCATCAGCATAAAGCGCACGCTCCTTTAAGAAATATGTTAATGATTTAAATCAAAAGGCGCAGTGGATGTTAACTTATAGCATGTGTCTATGGCTAAAAGCAAAGGATATTGAAGTCAGATGCATGTCAGAGAAAGCAGCTTTGGTTTGAATTGTCATTATATTACACACGGTAACTTATAACTATGATCGGTTATGTCAGTGTCGGACTGGGGTACCTAGGGCCCACCAGTAAAATTTATTTTGGGGGTCCACCGTACGGATACATTCAAATATAATAAATAATTTGACAAGTTTTTTTATATGAACATAGGCTGATTGAGGTGCTGTACATTGAATATATGTGTGTAGTGCAGTAAGTTTACTGTGTTATGTGCCACTTGTGTAGGGGTTGGGGCCCACCTTGCTCAGGGGCCCATTGGGGGATTCCCCTGTAACCCTGTGGGCCAGTCCGAGCCTGTTTCTACAGAACCTTTTCTGCTACACGCTGAGACAAGTAGTGACCCCCTGACAGAGTGGAGAGTAAGTTTGTGTTGACGTCACTGGTTATGTTGCCCTTCTTCTCATCCATCATAAGAACAACCCCCAAAAACAGATCCTGTCTTTTTAAGCATCCTCCTTCACATACTCAGTAGTGATGAGCGGCAGGGGCAATATTCAAATTCATGATATTTTGGGAATATTTGGGCAAATATTTGTCATAAAGTCGCGAATTCAGGATTATTTTCTTGATTGCGAAAATCGGCAATGTAATATGTGCATATTGTGCGCGCAATACAGGCGTGGGTCACTTTTGCTAAATTTTTCAAGCTGCTAGAAGTTTCCTGAGACTGGAGAAAATGGTTGGCACGGCAGAACATTACAATAGCTTTATATGCAGATAGAGTGCTCCAATATATTCGCGATTGCGCAAATCGGCAATTAATGATGCACATATTTTGGCGCAATATGTGCAACTTCACATTTTAGAAGGTCTGTCTACATATTACTGATTGGTGCACTATGTATTGTTGTCACATCACAGCACTATGTCTGTAGCCTGTACTGTATGTATGGACAGCAGAACCTACCTAACACCCTGCACTGGAACCTGTCAGCTACACTATATCAGGATATAACCTACACTGACCCACTAACTATCTGTATTATATATATGAGCTATCTACTAACTATCTAATGTAATGACACATCAAAGCACAGAGCTCAGCAATGCCACTGCTGTCTCTGTCAGAACTGCCAAAAACAGCAGGAAATGGCTGCTGGGGAGGTTCTTATATAGTAAGGGGTAGGCAACTTTCCTATTGGTTGCTAGGGATGTTGCTAAGCTCCGACAAAGACATTTCTATCTTCTCATTGGCCCACAAGCAAGAAGCAGGGAGGGATCATGGGTTCAGATTTAAAAAAAAATCTAGAATATTCGCGAATACAAATATATAGCACTATATACGACTGGTGGCCCGTCGTGAGCAAATGGAGGAGGTAAGTTTGATTTTTTTTTGTTTTTTATACTATTTCAGGTTAAATCGATTTGATAACACGAAGCATGAGGAAAGTCGTCTTTATTCTGAAATTCAGATTGAATGCCACTTTGTGGGATTCGATTCGCTCATCTCTATTTATAACCTTCAATAACCTTAATTTTACAATAAACTAACATCTAGTCTCTTTTAAATGTGTCTACTATATCTACTACTGTACAAAAACGATGTATAATTAGTGGTATACTTTCCATGGATGCAGACCACGCAACTGTTATGGGGCCCAAGGGGAAAGTTGCCCAGCTCTAATCTCCTTCCTCTTTTCTCCACATGAAAACAGTGCATTTTAATGAAGCCAAAACTAAGGGGAGCTCAGTGAAAAGATTATTATTATAGCTTCCATTACAGACAATGGTAACTGTATAATTACCTATGCACAGTGCTCCACCTAGTGGTAGCTGCAGGTATCCAATTTTGTAATATATTATATGAAGGTAATTTAGAGCTGTATGGGGAGATTTATCAGTGCATATGGGCACCTGTTCCAATTTTTCTGACATAGAGGTCATACAAAGTAGGTGAAGTCTAGACCAACTTTTGTTTTTTATTAGGATTCTTAACTTAAGAATATTAATGATTAATATTTCTTCCTCTTAATAAAAAAATTTCAATTTGTCAGAAATCTGGGGCATAGCGCTTTGCATTCCACATTGCCTTGAAGTGTTTGATGTACACATACTGGAAAAATGGATGGGGCATGGGGACCACATAAAGTTTTGCTATGGAGATCTATTAGGCATGCTTTATAAGGTGGACAGGGAAGGGAAGTAGGTAAGCTGTGACCATCTCCAACTCTGAATGATGGATCCTGTGTTATTTTGATACAGTGTATAGATGATACCTGTAGGGCTGGTTTTAGGCAAAATGTGGCCCTGGGCAAAATCAAAAGTGGGGCCCAAAATCTTGTAATAATGTACTAACAACAAAATTACATTCTGTCTATTACTGCCCTCCCTCACAGATTTACACCCCATAAAGCTCCTCACACAGATCTGCTTCCTCATTGTTCCAGAATATGCCACATGCCCCCTCCCCTCACAGCAATGAGTTCCCCTCATTCACAGCATTTGAGAGTGTCAAAAACTGGAAGCGTGGGATTCCTCTTCAGGCGCGCTTTCCCCCAGCGAACATTGAGCCAGAGCCTGTTCTAGGCTTCCAGGCTCATTGTTAGTATATCCCAGTTCAGGCCACTAGATGGCAACACTGAACTGTTATATAGTGCTTTCTATACAGACTAATGGAGCAATTTACATCTGATGATTGTAAGTTGTGGCCCACTTGGGGGACTTAGCAAAAAGTAAAAAAAATATATATATTTATGGGCATCGCCGCATGCAAAAACACCCATACTATTAAAATATTTTAAAAAGTTAGCCCATATGATGAATGGCATAACAGAAAAAAAAAAAAGGCCGATTTGCATTTTTTTTCATCACTTTATCTCCCAAGAAAATTGAATAAAAAGTCATATAAACCCCAAAATAGTATTGTCAAAAATGACAGATCGTCCCACAAAAAATGAGCCCCCACACATCTCCGTAGACATAACTATAAAAAGTTATGAGGGTCAGAATATCGCAATGAAAATAAAAAAATAATTGTTTACGAAGTGAGTCCTGATGAGGCCTAGCTTGCTGCAGTGAGCGGCCTGTAGAGGTCCTGAGAGGGGCTGCTGTTAGGGTTGCCACCTTTCCCCCAAAAAAATACTGGTTACATAAGTTAAAAAGGTTGGTGTGGGTTAATATGAGTGTTATTTGATGATATTTTACATTTTGCTCCATTTTTTTTTTCTCAATAAAATCAAACTTTCACTGTTGGGGACACCCTGTGTATTTACGTTTTATTTAGCCTCTATTTTTGCAATGTGGGGATTCAAACTCACAACCTTTAAATGCAAAAACCTTAACTACTGGTCTATAGAGCTCAATGCTAAGTCAGTGCTGAAAAACCTCATAGAAGTCTCTCTTGTATTAAAAACCTCATAGAGTTTTCTCTTGTGTAAAACACCTCATAGAGGTTACTCTTGTATAATACAAGAGAAACTCCTATGAGGTTTTTAACACAAGAGAAACTTCTATGAGGTCTTCCAGCAATGACTTAGCTTTATAGCCCTTTGGTTAAGGTTCTTGCCTTTAATGTAGATGGTTGTGAGTTTGAATCCCCACAGAAACATTGCAAAAATAGAGTCTAAATTTGACTTGTGTACACAGGGTGTCCCCAAGCATACTAACTATGCTTGGGAATACCCCTTTCATATTCATAACACTGACTCCATATATGAACACATCAATATATGGAGTCAGAGCAGGGACTCCTAAGCCAGGAAATTCCCCACTCTGGAGTCTAAACTGTTCAACCATCTGTGATCTGTCCAGACTGAAGCAGGGGGCCCCTTAGAGGATCAATTACCCAGTTTGCCCCCCCTAATGCCAGCCCTGGATACCTGTCATTGTACTCTTATCTGTGATGATATGTGAAATGTGATCTCTGAAGAACAGGATGTGTAAGTTTATTGTTGGGCTTAATGGCTAGTGTGAAAGCAGATTTTTTGATTTTTTTTAATATACATGGTAAATACCCCCCCCCCAAAGATTCTTAAAAATTTATAACAATTACACAGGCCCTTTAGATTGATGCTGTGATTTCATATCAATAAAGCTCTCATGAACCGAAGGCCTTGCAGCTCTCTAATGATCTAAATACAACTGGGAAAAACTTTCAAGCTCTCCCTGTGCTAGAAGAGTGGATGACCAAGGTGGGTGATATCTATAGACAGTATAGTGTCTTGGCAGAGTTAAAAATTCAACAGATGTTTAATTTTTTTTGTCTTGGCAAGGCAATACTAGTAATAATGATCACCGATCCAGCACTTGGTTAAAGATGATGTCCAAAAAGCTTATCCCACAAATCCTTAAAATTTTACAGCAGATGGTATATAACAGGTGTCCAGTCTTGCAGGATACAGTTTTTCCAGTGGATGCTAATGCTTTGTAGGCTAAAGTTTTGGATTTCTTAACATAGTGCCGGATCAACTTTACTTTTTAGATGTCGTACGTACCTTTATCAGGACATTTCTAGTCAAATACAAAAGTTTAACAATGACATGATCAGAATTAGACATCCGGAGCAAAGTCCAAGGGTTCTGTTTTTGGAGACGCGGGTAAACATTCTCTACAATTGTCAAGCTAATTGTAGGGTATGTGGGGGTGGAGCACTGTCACTTCATCACTACATCCAGGGCCTACTATGTATGAAACATTTTACACATCAGACACAGTTTATTACATGTCCATGAGACTTCTACATAACCAGATTTTCCAACTCCAAAGAGGTTAATTGCCTATTTCATATACAGTATATAGAATTAAATGCTATAAAAATCAGTTATTGGTAAAATATTTCTTTAACTAGTCCATCCTTATGATGTATATCAGCTAAAATGCAAGCCAATTTGGTCGATGGACCCATACTAAATGTTACAATATCTGTCCTCATGCTCTCGTGTTTTCTTACTTTCTGAGTCACTGTTCTATAAACCTCTTTACATCTCTGGAGCACAGGTTCCCCTCTATGCACATTGCCGCTTTCCTTTCTTACTTAGTTCACTAACTATGACAATTACACAATGTAAAACTTCCCCTTCCCTTTAAAGCTAGTAGTTGTGAACATTGGCAGATGACTTTGCCAGCCGGCACACTTTGAAGTCCAACATCTTGAGTCCATTTAGCAGTAAAAACTGTTCCTACAAATGCTGGAAGCCTAGACAGGTACATCTGTTCCACCACCTCACACCAGAATATATTCTCCAACAAATGCGTATATGATAGTGTTACAGGGTCCATAAACGTTAACTCCTCTCACATTCTTACATCATAATGATGTTTAAGTGGAAACACAGATCACGATAGTCCATTTGTCGGAGTCTGTAATTTAGATTTGTGGTTGCACCTGTAGCATTCCTTCCATTTTCCTGGCCAATAGTCCAATGGTTCCTATTCTAGAATGGTCATTGGCATTTGTGTATCCTTATCAACACCTACCTTATGATACACTATACACCAACATGTTTTTTTTTTCCAAGGAAAGACTTTCATATCTTGGCTGAGTTCAGGTTTCTGCGCTGTAAGGAAAAGGGGCCAGTAACTATTGTTAGCTCAGAACAGAATTCAGATTGAACAAAGTTCAATTAAACACCTACTTGAATGTTTTAAATTATACTTTTTGTTCCAAGTGAAATGTATTTGCATTGATTTATGGAGCTTAAGTACAGGATGAAGGCTGGAATTGTTTATGAGTACAGTTATTATACAGGTGGACCCCTTAATTTATTGAACATATGACGTTTTTATGGAAGGGGGGAGTTCTGTTTGTTGATGACCTCTACAGGTGGGGCTGCAATTCCTCAAATAACAGCAAATAATGAAAACAAATCCAAATTTCCTTTTATAATCTCAAATGTATTTGATTTTTAATAACGTGAACTGCTGCTATGAAAATTGGTCATAACCCTGGCTGGGAACTGCAGATGCAAATTGCACTCATTGAATGGAGGAAGGAACTTATATAATGCATATAAATGTAATTGCCATCGCATAGTGGATCAGTGGGGCGGCAATTTCATTATTTATTAGCCAGCACAAAAAAGTTTGCTCCTCATGTACTTGCAGCATGTGTATAGAGGCACATGGAGAGCTTGTGTTCTGCAGAGTTCCTGTGCTGTCATATGATGTTTTTGTATATTGTAGAGATAAGCCACTAGTGCTCAATGAAACTGGAGGCATATTGAGGTACAGTAAGGCCTCGTAAATTTCTATGGATGCTGTATTATGCTCCATGCACATTGGACATTATACAGACCGTTAAAGGCATTTTCGATACTTATATCTATCCTCAGGATAGGTCATCAATATTAGTATGGCGGGGTTCCAACTCTCGGCAAGCCTATTAATCAGTCAGATGGAGACAGAAGCACGGCCACTACACAGTGGTTGAGTGGCTGGCTCTGTCCACTGTGTAGTTTTTTATGCCGGGAGCTTCTGCTGATCTTTGGGCGTGTAGTCTAATCTGTTACTGATAACTTATCCTGAGCATAGTGCCATCAATATCTTTCCTTCTCTGGTAAAGGAAAACGTGCAGTTTTTGTCATAAATACGTTGGATTTTTTTGGGCTCCTACAGATTTCCGTACTTCAGTGACGTCACTGAGCGCTCTTCACAACCCGTGAACATCCAGACGGGAGTGGCACTGCAGGCTGCGGTGCTCTTCTTTTTTGAACATCTACACTTACACCTCCAGGACGCTAAAACGATAAATAAAACATCCCCACCACAGTAAATTGACGAGCATGCTTGGAAAAATAATAGAAGGTTTTATACTGCAGGAGAGAAACAAAGCATTAGAGAACCACAGTCGGGGTAGGTCCCCTCAGGGGTATGGTATTGGGAGAGTGGCTTTTATATGCTTTTACTACAGGTAGCCGGAGGATGTGGCGCCAGTTGAAGGTTGGTGTCAGTGCAGCATTTATTATTTATACAATATATCAAATATAAACTCTTTTGCTAACTTCATAATTAGTGTTGAGCGAGTCAAAGTCCACAAAGACTTCGAGACGAATTTCAGGATAAATTAAATTTGCCGCAAAGTCGAATTTCCTTGTGCTTCATGGTAACTAATCGATTTTTCCTGATATAGTGTAAATATAGTGCTCGCGATGGGCTGGCCGCAGCCATCTTGTTTGAAGATCTCGCACAAAATACCATGCGCCGTGACGTATAACGGCACCATTAGCATCACAGTCTACGCAAGATTTTACACTGCGTTATTACTATCAGATGCCGCGATCAGCTATGAAAGCGCCATCTGGGGGGGTATTTGCCATTTAGTGTACTTTTGGAATAGTGTGTTAGGCCTTTGCATGGAGTTCTATTATGTACTACGTGAAGTATTTTCTGTTGTAATAAGATTCTTTCTTTTCAGTATGCATGCTTAAAGTGACCTTGGGCTTCTCTTAGCAGTACGGGGACATACACCGAATGTGACTGCTGCTGTCATCTGGGTTCACGTAACCTTGATGTTAATTCTGGTGGATTCACTATGACAGGTTTAAAGTTGTGCATAATAGGCCTTATAGAAGTATATCAGATTTCACACTGGGAGATCTGCAGTCTAATTCCAGTCTTATCTGCTGTGTGTTACAAATGTTTAAATATATTATTGCATATTGCATAACAAATTAGCCTGGGATAAATTTATTTTGTTCTTTGAACTAACTTTGGTGAAGTTCAGGAGACATATGGCCGAATCTACAATGCTGTGGTCTTCATTTACTATTGCATGTTTTAACAAACATTCCAGATTTGCTATGAAGCTTTTTCCATATTGACTTTAAAGTGTCAAGCTGATGTGTGCAATCTTAAAACATATGTTGGCATTGTGTCTTCAATGGTGTGTCTTCAATACTGTTGGTGCACCTTTCTTATTAGAAAAGATAATTAGCAAGTTTCCTGGGTACGAGAAGAAGATAAAGTCTTGGACCATGATTGCAGAAAGATCATGATATAGGAGAGGGACTCCAGGTTAAGAATTCGCTTTGGGTTACAACATCTCAAGGAGCAAATCCTCTACCAAAATGGGCACTCGCTAGTTTCCATTGCATACGTATCGAGCTCTGTTGCACAGAGCAGCATATGCACACAGTGAGTATACATCTCTGCACAGACTTGAAAAGGGAGTTCTATACTCAAAAATATGTTTTTAGTAACATAGTAACATAGTACATAAGGCCGAAAAAAGACATTTGTCCATCCAGTTCGGCCTGTTATCCTGCAAGTTGATCCAGAGGAAGGCAAAAGAAAACTGTGACGTAGAAGCCAATTTCCCCCACTTTAGGGGAATAAAAAATTCCTTCCCGACTCCAATCAGGCAATCAGAATAACTCCCTGGATCAATGACCCCTCTCTAGAAGCTATAGCCTGTAATATTATTATGCTCCAGAAATACATCCAGGCCCCTCTTGAATTCCTTTATTGTACTCACCATCACCACCTCCTCAGGCAGAGAGTTCCATAGTTTTTGTATAGAGATAAAGAAAGTTTATCCATGTCACATTTTGGTCGTGGGTTTGCGCCTTGAGATGTTGTAACCCAAGGTGCATTCTCAATATGAAGTCCCTCACCCATAACATAATCTTCTTTTTCTCCGGATAGTGGGAACCCAGTGAGTGTGGACAACATACAATATTGGTAACATCTACCAGTCTTCTGACCTCCAAAAGTTATCTTTTAGTGTTGTGCATCATCTTACATAATGCAGACCCATTTATTGTATATTTCACCCCATGAGCACCTCTTTTTGTCTCAGATATTGCTGATTACTGAGAGGGAAAGAGCAGAGACCTATGCATGTAGATTCATGACATACATTACTTCTTGAAGCATCTGGCATCAGCACGCTAACAGTATATTTACATAAGTTGGCCTTGTGGAACATGCAGGTTGGCCACATTTTGAAAGATTGTAAAAGAGCTTAGGGCCAGCTACACTTTTTCAGGGTTTGGACGCCTTGTGATCATTGAATGACTAATGCATTCTAAGTTGTGTGAAAAGATTTTACAAGAGAACATAAGGGCAGCAGTCCACGACCTCAAGCTGACGAAATATTGGGTGAGACAACAAGACAATAACCTTAAGAAACTAAAGATATGAAGTCAACTAAAAAATTATGGTCTAAATTAACACCAATATTAGGTTAGCACCAATCTGTCACAGCTGCTATACAATGAAAGGCACTGTGCTTGGTATGCTATAAGTAGGTCCCAGCACTCACTGAAGCACCATAGCCTCTTCAAACATTGGCATGGGTGCCAGAAGCCAGACACCCACTAATCAGATATTCATGACTAATCCTAAGAATAGACCATCAATATTCTACTCCTGTAAAAAAAAACTTAGATTGTTTCTTTTCTAAAATTTGTACAATTTTCATCATACTAAAAGTTTTTTTTAAAAGTTAAGTGTTAGAATGACAAGGGTAATGGCAAAAATGTGCAGATACCACCTTCAGAGGGCCATTGTGTAAGGACAGTAACTGGATATCCCACTGCTAATTATATCATGCATATGGTATTTCCACTGTCATGTCAGTGGGGTACACTGACATGACATTATGACTGAAACACTTTTGAGAAACCACAAAATCTTACCTGTAGAAAACTAGTTGTGATGTTACTGCAGCTTACCAGGCTAAAACCCAGTTATGATACTGCAGCAGCACATCTGATTGAAATCAACTAATGATGTCTCAGAAGCTTAGTCTTGTTTCTTATTTGCGTCAGACATCTCCAGAAGGCTGTTCCGGCAGGGAGCAGCCTGCCAGAGATGTCTGGATCCGGCATTGGCAGACACTACCTGATACCTGCTGGCCCCATTAACTATAATGGGGACCAGCATAGATCTAGCCGCAACCTGGCAAACATGCAGAGAATCGGCCAGACGAAAACCACTGTGTGCAGCTTTTTTGTCCAGCGGATCCTCGGGTATATTTGCTGAGTTGCGGCCGGATCCCCACCTGTTCTCATTATAGTCAATGCGGCCAGACGGCATTCTGGCAGTGGCCGGCAGTGATGGGTCCAGCAGGCTGTTCTGGTTGGGAATCTGTCCAACGCAAATGTGAAAAAAACGTTGTCTGACAGGAACAGGGTTGTGATGTCACTGTAACAGTGCTGGTTATTCACAAGACAGCAGAACTAGACTTCACCTATTGCAATTGCTTTTCACAAGTATTAACAGTGTCTCTTAGTACTCAGATATCGACAAGGGCTAACAGTGGGGCTGAATTGATCAACAACTGGACAGTTGCAAGAAGAATATATGAAGCATGTATCAAAGCAGGCAGACAACACGGTACTGAGATAAGTCACCAATAGTTTACAGGAACCGAATGATGATAGTCACAGATGGAGGAGATGGGAGTCCAGCAATGGAGTAGATAAAAGATGGTACTGTATGGCACACAGGTTGATGAATTATACAGAACCGACATAAAGCTATACTGGACTAACCTTACTCTGAATACAACCCAAGACAAATCATCAACTCAACAAAAGACAAACTTCAAAGCACAACAATGAAAGACTGCAGGATTACAAACCTCACAAAACACTAGACTAGAACAAGATACAAAGAATATGGAAAGAAATGCACATAGCTTATGGTATTCCCAGCAACCAAAGTAGAATAAGGCCTAGTCATATAAAGGCTCAGCAATCAACTAGGCTAATTAACTAAGATAAACTAGGCAATAACTAAACCAGATTAAGATGAAACTGCCATAACAAAGTTAGTAACTAGGTGAAAATGAAGAAAGAAATCCTTGTTGCTTGTAAGAGTTACATCAGTTTACCAAACTAAAAGAAGGACCTCTATGCAAGAACAGTACACCTTCAATGGCAAATGCTAATATGACTGTACATATGGTATGTCCACCCCTGACCTTACCTTACTGAAACTAGTTGAGATGTCACAACAGCTTATCAGACAGAAGCAGGATTGTGATGTCACTTCAGGGTACATAATTAAAAACCTACTTGTGATATCACAGTGAATTGTTTAGATAAAGTCCATTTCTGAGGTCACAGTAGCTTTCCAGACAAAAACAGGGTGGAGATAAAACCCAATTATGATGCTACAGTAAGATATCTGATTGCAGTTTACTTAAAGGCCATCTGACAGCAGATCTTTACCTATGAAACTGGCTGACCTGTTGCATGTGCATTTGGCAGCTGAAGGCATCTGTGTTGATCCCATGTTCGAAAAAATATAATGTCTTTCCAATTCCAGGATAGATGACTGCGTATGCAGTTCTCCTGGATACTGCTCAAAAAATAAAGCACAACTAGAAGAAGGGGAGCAGTAACAAGTAAAACTTAGCTTTTAATATGTCAAGACCCCTTACAAACATGAATATATACAGAAAAATATGTGGGACCTAAATTGGTGTGACAACAATTGTCCACACACCAAGTCAGGTGTCGTCCTCCCTAGGCCTCTGAACTAAATCATAAAGGCCCATGGAGGACAAACCGTAAAGTCCCTGTGTCCTGATCCCAAGGAAAGGGTACCGGAACTATGGCGACACAAAAAATGGAATGGTCTTACCAGTTTTTTGAAAAAGCCTCACTTGTTTACAACGTGTAATGTGTTGGTACAGGAGGTGGTCGCGTGCAGCAGGCTAGTCATTCCCAGATGTCCAGTGGGTAAAGAAGACATCCGAAACTTCAATCAGACCTAGTAGTAGAGTAGCCTCAAGGAGAGAAACTTACCCTAGTACAACCCTGCTTGACCTATTTGGCCCTGGTGCCCTAACACAGGGTTCTACTGGAGCGCCGTGTTGCAAACGTCCAGGGTCGTGGGCATGGAGGTTCACCTTGCCACCATCACATATGCATGACCCTGGACGTTTTCAACACGCCGCTCCAGTAGGACTGTGTATCATACTACATGCCTCACTCTATCATTTTTCTACCTTGCATTGAGGGGCTGTTGTTATAACAGGTAGATAAGTAGGAGCCATACAATACTAGGCCCCATGTCTCCTGATGATTCATGGGGTCTTATGGTTATGAATAGCGGCCTTAGAATATGTTGGGCTGATAAAACGCGTTGGAACACACTAACATATTGCGGGACACGCAATCAAATTGCGGCTATTTACTATTATAATATTGTCTTCACATGCTAACATATTGCGGTACGCGCAATTAAATTGCGGCCTTTATTACAATATTTTCTTCCCTTGCCTTGGAAGCTTTAGTTTAGTCTCTGGTCACCCTGTACTAGGGTTACATAGGGACTCCTTATCAGGGCAAGGTTCCGGACGGGGCAGGTCTAGGGAGGCCTAGGGAGGACGACATCTGACTTGGCGTATGGACAATTGTTGTCACACCAATTTAGGTCCCACATATATACATTTTTCTGTGTATATTCATGTTTGTAAGGGGTCTTTTATTCTCTGTCTAGGGAGAATTGACATATTAAAAGCTAACTTTTACTTGTTACTGCTCCCCTTCTTCTAGTTGATCCCATGTTCATATGTGCCCTCATTGCTGAGAAACATGGTGGTTTAATATATGCAAATGAGCTTTTAGGAGCTGCGGCAGTTACAGAGAAAGTGGAACCTCTAGGCGCAACGCACTGGGGATGCAGTTGCGACTGGGCCCCTAAGCCCAGATGCCCCACTTAAAAGTGGTGCCATATATTTTACTTTATAAGATGCACTGTGTAATGACCCAGTGTGCCATTACCACTCCTTTTGGCCCCTTGCTACCATTTCCTATGTGCTAATACTTGTCATCCAATGTATTTTATGCCATCTGAGAATAATGTGCATACAGTTGCAAGAAAAAGTATGTGAACCCTTTGGAATGATATGGATTTCTGCACAAATTGGTCATAAAATGTGATCTGATCTTCATCTAAGTCACAACAATAGACAATCACCGTCTGCTTAAACTAATAACACACAAAGAATTAAATGTTACCACGTTTTTGTTGAACACACCATGTAAATATTTACAGTGCAGGTGGAAAAAGTATGTGAACCCCTAGACTAATGACATCTCCAAGAGCTAATTGGAGTGAGGTGTCAGCCAACTGGAGTCTAATCAATGAAATGAGATTGGAAGTGTTGGTTACAGCTGCCCTATAAAAAACACACACTACTTCTGGGTTTGCTCTTCATAAGAAGCATTGCCTAATGTGAATGATGCCTCGCACAAAAGAGCTCTCAGAGACCTACAATTAAGAATTGTTGACTTGCATAAAGCTGGAAAGGGTTATAATAGTATCTCCAAAAGCCTTGCTGTTCATCAGTCCACGGTCCACGGTAAGACAAATTGTCTATAAATGGAGAAAGTTCAGCATTGCTGCTACTCTCCCTAGGAGTGGCCGTCCTGTAAAGATGACTGCAAGAGCACAGCGCAGACTGCTCAATGAGGTGAAGAAGAATCCTAGAGTGTCAGCTAAAGACTTACAAAAGTCTCTGGCATATGCCAACATCCTTGTTAGTGAATTTACGATATGTAAAACAGTAAACAAGAATGGATTTCATGGGAGGATACCACTGAGGAAGCCACTGCTGTCCCAAAAAAACATTGCTGCACGTTTACAGTTTGCACAAGAGCACCTGGATGTTCGACAGCAGTACTGGCAAAATATTCTGTGGACAGATGAAACCAAAGTTGAGTTGTTTGGAAGAAACACACAACACTATGGAGAAAAAGAGGCACAGCACACCAACATCAAAACCTCATCCCAACTGTGAAGTATAGTGGTTTGGGGATTCTTTGCTGCATCAGGGCCTGGACGGATTCCTATCATCAAAGGAAAAATGAATTCCCAAGTTTATCAATAAATTTTGCAGGAGAACTTAAGGCCATCTATCCACCAGCTGAAGCTCAACAGAAGATGGGTGTTGCAACAGGACAACGACCCAAAGCATACAAGTAAATCAACAACAGAATGGCTTAAACATAAGAAAATATGCCTTCTGGAGTGGCCCAGTCAGAGTCCTGACCTCAACCCGATTGAGATGATGTGGAATGACCTCAAGAAAGTTATTCACACCAGACATCCCAAGAATATTGCTGAATTGAAACAGTTCGGTAAAGAGAAATGGTCAAGAATTACTCCTGACCGTTGTGCACATCTGATCTGCAACTGCAGGAAACGTTTGGTTGAAGTTATTGCTGCCCGATTGAGATGCTGTGGCATGACCTCAAGAAAGCGATTCAGACCAGACATCCCAAGAATATTGCTGAACTGAAACAGTTCTGTAAAGAGGAATGGTCAAGAATTACTCCTGACCGTTGTGCACGTCTGATCTGCAACTGCAGGAGATGTTTGGTTGAAGTTATTGCTGCCAAAGGAGGTTCAACCAGTTATTAAATCCAAGGGTTCACATACTTTTTCCACCTGCGCTGTGAATGTTTACATGGTGTGTTCATTAAAAACATGATAACATTTAATTCTTTGTGTGTTATTAGTTTAAGCAGACTGTGATTGTCTATTGTTATGACTTAGATGAAGATCAGATCACATTTTATGACCAATTTGTGCAGAAATCCATATCATTCCAAAGGGTTCACATACTTTTTCTTTCAACTGTATTTACACCATGTAACTGTTATACTTCATGTAATGTGGTTACCACAGGGTGGCAGCAACACTTGGCAGTGCTAGTAGCAGGGAATTGACTGGATTGTCCATTCTCTCTCTTCCTCTGAGCCAAAGCTTGAGGTACTAAATACCAGGACAAGAAGTTCCTAGGATTACCTACAGAAAGAGACAGACTACAATTGTTAACATAGCAGTGCTGAGAAAGCTACACTAAGGATACAGCAGAGAGGAGTTTGTTTGCAGAGATAGTATTTGCCTGCCATTTTCCTGCTGAAACCTATTGATAACCAAGATAAAGTCTGGAAACTGTATGGATTACTGTTTATGCCAAGTAAAGCAACTGTTCAACCGTTTACCAAGTCTGGACTCAACTTTGTTCTACCCCATCCAAGTTCTTCATCCCCTTTTGCACTGCCTCGGTTGACCACATCTGGGATCCACCCGTATTCAAGTAGGAGCACCGTGACAAAAGTGCTACCCAACATCTCCAGAGATATTGTGGCCTATTTAACACCACTCTGGCCTTCCTACACTGGGTACCAACATTACCATCTACAAAGGGGACTCCATGTTCCCTTTGCTTAACTGCAACTGGTGTCACGTTTACTTGCTCTATAAGAGGGACATATTTCGTAGATACCTCCCAAGGGGCAAGGGATTCCCCAGGCCCTGGCCATGGGAATCACAATTGCATTTTATAAAGGGAATACTAGTGAGCGTTTCCATTATGGAAGCGCTCACTAGTATGCAGGAGGCGGTAAAGTGAAGCGCTGTGAGAGCTGTACTTACCCCTCCTCCTGCTCGCTCTTTTCAGGGCCAGTGCTGCTGTGTCCTGGCTGCCTGTAGCATCAGGACGTATAGAGCGCACTCTGACCTTATGCTGCAGGAGGTCAGGTGACTGCAGCAAGGGCCCTGAGAAGAGAAGAAAGCATGGATACCGCCAGACCTGAAGAAGAGCGGCGGAGCAGGAGAGGTAAGTTAATTTATTTATTTTTAAGTCTGATCTGAGGTCTGCTATGGTGGGTCTGGAGGTCTGCTATAGGGGTCTGGAGGTCTAGTGGGAGGTCTGGAGGTCTCATGGGGGTCTGGAGGTCTAATGGGGGTCTGATTTGTGGTATGGAGGTCTAATGGGAGTCTGATTGGGGGTCTGGAGGTCTGGTCTGAGGTCTAATGGGGGTCTGGAGGTCTGGTCTGAGGTCTGATATGGGGGTATGGAGGTCTAATGGAGGTCTTATATGGGGGTCGGGTCTGAGAGGTCTAATAGGGGTCTTATCTGAGATTTGATATTGGGGCGGGGTCTGATCTGAGGTCTAAAACTGGTGTCTGATATGGGGTCTGACATAGATGTTTAAAGGGGTCTGGTCTGAGATGGAGAGGTGTCTCATCTGGGATTTTATATGGGGATCTAATCTAAAAGGTACGAGGGTTTGTTTTTGTACTAGAGCACAATATAAAGGGGTATTTTTGTACTGGCTAACTGTGTGGTACCAGTATTTTCAGGTGGACTGTTTCTGCAGGATAGTATGGGGGGGCACAATAGTATGGGGGGCACAGTACTGGTGGTGGCAGGATGGGGTGTTGAGAAGGTGGGAGAAGGATGGAAAAGTAGGAAACTAAGATGTCTGCTTGTTAAACTCTGCAGAGACGAGACACGGCTGGAAGAAATTATCATGGCAGTCTGGTCTGAAAGGAGAAGATGAGGAAAGATAATATCAGAGGAGATGTCACTGGATCTAAGAGGTATATATGTGTCACTGTATTACCCTGTATGTTCTGTAGCACTGTATGTAATGTTTTCCAAGTAGGGGTTGTCCACTTTTTTTTTGTACTAGCGCTCCCTTATCTGCTCTGTTAACTTGCTCACCACTGCAATTGTAGTGGCAAGCAGGTTGACAGAGCAGAGAAAGCAGCTCTCATATGAGCGCTGCCCTCTCTTCAAACAGCTGATCGACAGGGGTGCCGGGTGTAGGACCCCCGGCGATCTGATATTGATGACCTATCCTGAGGAAAGGTCATCAGTAGTAAAAAGATGACAACCCCTTTAACAGCAGGACTGGAGGAAATGGGGTAGGTTGAGAATTTGGCATGGGGGGATGTTTAAATTTTTACCTCAGGCAGCAGAAAGGGTAGGTGCACCCCTGCCCCTTGCCACAAAGCACTGAGGGAAGAGGGGCCCAAGCTGAATTCTTGCACCGGGGCCCATGAGCCTTTAGCTACGCCCCTGGTGTAACAGCAACACCCCTGTGGCTCCTAGAGGCTAATTTGCATATATCACAGTCATCATTACAAAACACATCAGGTAGGCTCTGGCTGCCGTTTTAGTTTGATACAATGCCATTGATACTTCTCCTGTCCTACTGATAGCTGGCAGAGCCGAGTATTACACACAGAATCATACTGGGATTTTAACTATTTGAGCCTTTTAAATGTTGCTATATTGGTAAATGTGCAACTGTTAATAAAGTATGTTTACCACTCTGTGCCTTTGGTTTCTGATGTGACATGCCCTTTTAAATGAGATCTTAGCAAGCTCTGCCTCTAATGCCACCAGATGTAAGGCATCTATCCTATAAGTTAATTTTTGAAGCCAACACCTCATCTGCAGGCAGCTGTTTCGGGGTGATTGCCCCTCATCAGTGCAGAGCAGAGAGTATGTTCTCTCCCCAAGGAGAGATAGTACCCCCCAAATCCTGACTTAGGCCTCTCACTGAGTAAAGCCAGTGCTATCTGCTCTGCACTGATGAGGGGCAATCACCCTGAAACAGCTGTCTGCAGATGAGGTGCTGGCTTATTATCCAAGTCATGTCTCAAGGCCTATTTAAAGGGTCAAACATTGACTTATAGGATAGTTGACTTACATCTGGTGATATTAGAGGTAGAGCTTGTTAAGAGCTCATTTGCATCCCTTTCTTCCCAGAATTCCAGAGGAGCAGGTATGGCCTATAAGTCTCCTCATGCCGATTAAGTCGCGCTTTCCCCAAGCCCTTTTAAAGAAGCAGTCAGGAGAGTCTGCTGCCATCTGGCCTACCTCTCTGCAGACAGTATGACACAATATACTACATATTTCTTAGAACAGGGGTGTCTTATAGTCTGAAAACAAAGGTATATAGGTTCTTCAATTTGTAACTGATAATTTGATGGCATGGGAACTACTAGCCATAGGCCACTTCATTCATAGCACCCAGAAAATCTCTCAATCAGTCCACGTGACCTGTAACCTTATAGTTAGTATGGGGTGTTATTTTTGCAGGTCCATGTGCAGGTACAGAGATTGGATGTAGTAAAGGAGTTTCCAGGATTTTGATACTGATGGTCTATCCTAAGGATAGGCTATCAATATGAGATAGGCAGGGGCTCAACGCCCTGCACCACCGACAAACAGCTGTTTCAGGGTAGCTGTGTCTCTTAGAATTGGTGCTAGAACTACAAAGCTCTGTCCATTGAGTAGTGGACATTGTGTAACTGCAGAGCTGATCCCATTTATTTGAATACTGTTCACCTCAATGGGAGCAGCACTGCAGTTACCAGCTCCATCCACTACACAATGGATGGAGCTTTGTATTTCCTGCACCAACTTCTAGTACCAGAGCTACCCCAAAACGGTTGATTATCAGAGCTGCCAGGGGTCAGACCCCCCAATCTGATGTTGATGAGCTATCCCGAGGATAGGTCTTCAGTATCAAATCCCTGGAATACCCCTTTATGTTTACATAAATGATGCTGATGAAAAGTATAGAAAACACATAAATCATATATTTCTAGAAATGTGTATCTATTCATATAGAGTTCCAGCATCCAGCAGTTATGGTATGATCAGTATCCCTTGTGCATTAATATTTTATAAAATTGGCTTCATGCTGAGAATTTCAAATGTGAATTGAATTTCTGCTGAGAATTCCTTGGGATTATTGAATTAATAAATAGGAGAAGGATCGTCCATTAATTTTGGGATTGTATATATTGTATAGATGGCGTGGTCATGTTATTCAGCAAGGCCAGAAGAAGAATCAATCATCTGATCCAGCCAGGTTCCCACAGGGATCTCTACTTAGGTATGTGCAATTACATACAGATACATATATTCTTAAATCATGTTTGAAGGATGATTTTGGTCACTTTTCTATATTTAAGCAATGCTGGAGATTCCTCTCAGTGTCCCATGGTAATTTGTTCCAGTTCATAACAGATATAACAGATTTGCCATATGTCATGGAAATCTCTCTTTGTATAGCCTAAGCCCAATGCTTACTAACCTTTCCTTAATGTCCTTGTTGAGTGATTTTATTTTACTCCCAAAAAAAACAGTTTAACAATGTAAAGAAGGGTTGCCGAACTGTTAACATGTACTGTATGTATTCCATCGCTGTCCTAGGCTGGACAAAGTCACGACGAAGAACACCCCTCAGGTCCATCCTGTTTTCTGTACAGTTTATCAATTTAAATCATTTCAAGTCACCCATCAGATTCTGAGTATGGATATTTGTTTATTTCTGACATGATTATTAGGGTTGAGCGAATCGAAGTTCACGACGTGGACCTCGCTCCGAATTCCAGGAAAAATTAGATTCGCCACAAAGCCAAATTTCCTCATGCTTTATGATAATAAATCGATTTTGCCTGAGATAGCAGTAAAAAAAAAAAAAACTTCTTTATCCATTTGAGCGCAAAGAGGCTGCCGCCGCCATCTTGCTTGAGGATCCTGTGCAAAATCTCATACACAGTGACGTATGAGGTCACCATGCCGGGCAACGTGATGACACCAACATGCGCCGAGCGAGATTTTGCCCTGGATATTCAAGCAAGAATTTACAGATTTTGCCCTGGATATTCAAGCAAGAATTTACAGATTTTGCACTGGATATTCAAGCAAGAATTTACAGATTTTGCACTGGATATTCAAGCAAGAATTTACAGATTTTGCACTGGATATTCAAGCAAGAATTTACAGATTTTTTAAAATTAAAAACCACAAAAATGCTTTAATATGAATCTCAGATGCTGTGATCAGTGATGAACACGGCATCTCAGGGGTTCAGAGACAGGAGGCGGCACAATCACCGTTCCCTGTCATTGCACCCATTATTTACAAAGAAATGCGCTTTGTGACATCATTCGTCAAGAATCAAAATTTAGAGAACTTCGCTCATCTCTAATTAAGATAATCTAGATATATTATAATCACAATTAAGATTTTTGTATTTTATTTTTTCATTAAATTTTTTTTCATGTCACAGGTACGTTAATGTTGCCATTTACCGAAGGGTAGCTGCTGTTAGCCATTACTAATATCAGAGGTATAACTTAAACTACTTACTTTAGCATTTTCAGTTTTTACTCCCAGCATTCCTGGAGCCATAACTTTTCAATTTTTCCGTTCACATAATATGAGGGCTTGTGTTTTGCAAGACAAGTTGTATTTTCTAATAGCAACATTTAATATAGCAAACACTGTAGTGGAAAGCTGGAAAAAAATTCCAAATGAGGTGGAATTGAAAAATCCCCCCACAATTTTGCCACAGTTTTAGGGGTTTAGTTTTTATGGTGTTCCCTATGTGGTAAAACTGACCTGTTACATTCATTCTATGGATCAGTATGATTACAGCGATAAGGCCTCTTTCACACTTGCGTTGTCCGGATCCGGCGTGTACTTCACTTGCCGGAATTACACGCCGGATCCGGAAAAACGCAAGTGTACTGAAAGCATTTGAAGACGGATCCGTCTTCAAAATGCTTTCAGTATTACTATGGCAGCCAGGACACTATTAAAGCCCTGGTTGCCATAGTAGGAGCCGGGAGCGGGGGAGCGGTATACTTACAGTCCGTGCGGCTCCCGGGGCGCTCCAGAGTGACGTCAGAGCGCCACATGCGACGGACGGAACTCTATGCCGGAAGAAAAGAACGCAAGTGTGAAAGGGCCCTAACACATTTGTATATATATTTTTGTGTTTCAATATTTTGAAAAAAATAAAATAAATTTGGAATTTTTGTTTTTTTGCGTCTTCATATTCTGACCCTCATTACTTTTTTTAGAGTTACCTGGTCAGAGTTTTGAGAGGGCTAATTTTTTGTGTGGTGTTCTGTAGTTTTTATTGCCATTTTGGAGTTTTTATGACTTTTTAATCTCGTTTTATTCAAATTTTTGAAGGTGAAGTAACGAAAGGCATTCAATACACCGGATAAATATTTTAATATTTTAATAGTATGAATGTTTTTGGACTTTTTATTGTTTAGTTTTATTTTTAAAATGGGGAGAGGGGGTGATTTGAATTTTTCACATTTTTTGGTATACTTTTGAAAACTTTTTTATCTTGTTTTCCCGCTTTTTTTAATGTTCTCCTAGCAGACTTTAACATGTGATCATCTGATCGCTTCTCCTATAGACTACAATGAATTACCTTTGCAGTCTACAGGATAATTGCTATGTTCCTATGGAGCCCTGTCACACGCAGTTCTTCATAGTAACATCACTGTGTAAGGGATTGTAGCTTGTAGCAGGCTATAGCTACCACAGCAAATGAACTGCTCCCTGTTCGAGACCTGGGAGCACAGGGCTCCCAGGAAAAAGCTGCCTAGATGCCCATGGACCATGGCATCTGTGGGATTAAAAGATTGCAATCGGCATTATTATTGATTGCAGACATCATTTCTGGGTGTCTGCTGTTAAAAACCATGGGCACCATCTTTAAAGACCCTACCCCCAACGTAGATAGTTGTGCAGTGGTAGGGAAGTGATTAAATGATCACTAACTTTTCCCAAACTTTGCATTAATCATCAGCAAAAGTGACCATAAAACTTTGCAATAGGTCTTATCAGTGTATATCTAGTTCTCATGTTATCAGCTGTTTACCCCCCCACCCCCTTCTTTTTGCTAATTGGTTTTCACTTTAAAAAAAATGTCTTATATCCATCCAGGATGGGACCAGCTCTGCAAGAAGATCATAATACACTGTGGAGAGGAGACCAGTGAGCAGAGTGAGACACACACAGACAAGCAGACTGCACAGCTTCATAGGTAGCTTATATCTCTGCACAAGTACTTTATTTACAACCATACTAGTCATTAGTTCTCTGTAATGTCATCCATGATCCCAGGACTGCTTTAGAGTGAGTGAGAGAAGATTAAGAAGCAGATTCTCATCTACTTTCTGTATGCAGTGAATAGTAGCTATTCTCCACCCATCATGTCTGAGAGAACTGAAAACTAGACGTTTACCATGCTCAGGGGAATACTGCTAAAAATGCCAGTCATACAATGGCCAGAAAATACTGTTATTCCTCATGTACACACAGTGTACTATTGATTACTGAAAAGTTTGATGAAAGGTTAGGTAATATGCTTTATGTTCTTGACCAATTCAAATGTTTTGGCCCAGCATCAAAGAAAAGCTTTACAATTTGCTACATCGCATAGTATAAGATGAATATACTGTTATCTCGCTTGTTTACCAAAAGCGATACCACAGACTGATTTTGTGCTGGCCGCTCTAGACTAAGGGACCACAGGTATTAATTTTTTAACCCTAATACAGAGTTTTGAAATTCGCTGCTGAGAAATCCCAGGTTGCGTTTGCAGAGTAGTTGCTGACTAGATGAGTAAACAGGATGGAGCGTAACCAAACTGATCTAAGGGTCAATAGCGGGTAACCACAGTGAGTACATAAAAGACAAGTGGAGTCCAAATTCACAGTCAGGGGCTAATGGGTACACCTAGCTTTTCTGCTGTCTGAGGGGAAAATTGAAATAGCGCCCCAATTCCCCCCCCCCCCCCCAGTCCTCCAACATGCCAAATACTCAATCCAACCCCTTCCCCCTGCTCTAATGTTAAATATAGATTTGGATGGACATACAGCACTATAAAACATACTTGAGAATACAGTACCCTATACCTATTACATCCATTGGTGTTTCCTCTGATGTCCTTTTTCCTCATCTTCTCTTCGGATCAGACTGCCTTGACTTCTTTCAGCCACCTCTCAGCTCTGTAAAGTTTGGCACACAGACATCTTAGGTTCCTTCTTTTCCATAATCCCCCCTCCTTCCCAGAGGAAGTTCAAGTGTGCGAAACGGCCATCGCCTTTCCATGTACCCTGCTCCGTGTACCACAATGGTGCTTTTAACCATTATTTTGGAATAAAGAAGATTTTTAGTGGTGAGTACCGCAATCTTTTTTCTATATTTACTGCCATCGCTGATCCTTGTGCCCGAACAGTGTTATTCTACTGCTACCCCCATTACTGTGCCCACCATGCTCTCCAATGCCCCCAAACACTATACTGCAAAAATAATATCTGCTATACAGATAGTACCCCCCATAGTAATAGTGCTACATATAGTCCCATAAATGGTAATTATTCTCTCCCAGAATGCTCACATTAGTAATAGCGCCCACTACAGTACCAGTACAGTAATAGTGATAATGCTCCGCAAAGGTGCCCCAATTAGTAGCACTGCCCTCCATATTGTGCCCAATAATAATGCTCCCACTGTGCCATTGTGAAAGTACAGCTAGCGTCTTGAATTCCACTATGCTGTACATGGGATCCCCATTGCTGTGTCATAATTTTTTTTTACATCAATTCATTAAAACGTTTTAAAACTAACTTAAATGAATTTTTTAGCAGCTTTATAGCACAGTTCCTCACTCTATAGCGGTATTTTCAGTATTATATGCTTTGGCAATGTGCCACTGACATTGATTTATAGTCCTCAGCGTGAGTCCAGCTGTACAGTTTGAAGGCTGTCAGTTTTTCACGCTGTTGATAATGTGCCCTTTATTCTTTTTCAAGAAATAAATTGATTCCAAATATGAAACTGCTTTTAATTACTGTATTATTCTTTCATTCCGTGGCGGCACTATAAATGAACTCTGCTCAGTGAGCTGATGTCCCCATCTACAATGAACAATCAGGCAAGTTAGTTCATTTTTTATGCCCTACAGAGAGTACAGAGGATGAACGTGGATTCAACACCCAGTGATATTTGCACACTTCTGTAATGACCTGCAGCCTGACTTTTGTACAAATGTTCATTGTTCATTTTTGTTAACACAAACTAAATAGAAATTCAAATAAGAACATAACGCACAATGTGGAAAATGAGGCAAAGGGAGAAACAAATCTCTTTAAATAGAAACAAATAGAAGCATTTCGTTATTTAATAAGAACAGGACAGCACATGCATCCATACAAGTTTTTACAGAGCCATGTACCCAGTCTGAGAAACCTACTGCATATCCTATTTTTGTCCATTTTTGTGGATCAGAATAGCATTTTGTATCAACAGGCATGAGAGAAATACAGAATGACATGGAAGCCATACATTTTGTCATAGCTTTTATTCAGAGGAAATTGTCCAAGTGTCCAGGGAATACACACGGTGACCTCTGGGACACCCAGTAATCATGAGATGGGTCCTGAAAAAACAAAACACACTGTTAGTCAGCACATCCTGTAAAATCAAACATGTGGCCACCATGGCTAACAATACAAAGTAAAACTAAACACAATGCAACAGCACTGTGCAAACACGCACTACATGAATTAATGCTATATTCACTATACAAATGAATATGAGGTACTTAGAAAATATATTTTGATTAAAATAATGTGTGCCCAGCCACCACGGCAAGGTAACTTCTTTTAGATGGGATCATACTCTAAAATGATTCCTCTCTTTGTACCAACTGGCCTCAAATGAATTCAGTGAGAGTAGGCTATACAGTGGTGCTGAAAAGTTACCTTGTTTGCGAGCAGCATTTATCTATTTACACCCCTGCAGAATTGTATACATTTCTGTATCAGATTTTCATACAAGTTATAGATTTTACTGACTATATTACAGGATATGCTGACTAATGTTTACTTTTGCAGTATTAATTTGGAGGTGTGGCTGCCTCCACCTTATTCGTTCACTGTAGCCACCTATCTTCCCCAAGGCTGTTTTTAATAAGTGCAGTACTGTATATAGCTGGAACCTACTCCCCTAAAAGAGAAGTCATTATAGAGTATGGACTCATCTGAAAGAGGTCACCTTGCCATGGTAGATTGGCACACATCAAATTTTTTTCAAATATATTTGCTAAATACCTCGTATTCATTTGTATAGTGAATAGAGAATTAATTAATACATTTAGTGTGTTTAGAGTGTTTTGCATTGTGTTCTAAGAGGGTCCTGAGTTCCCTGTGTGAATGGAGTGGCGCTGCACATGTGGGACCATCCCTCAATTCACTGTCAAAGATAGCCGAGCACTGTACTTGACAGTTTGATAAAAATGAATGGACCAGTGGTCATTTATGTGTACTACCACTCCATTTACAAAGGTGAAACCCTGTTCTGGTCATCAGTGGGGGTCCCAAAGATTGGACCCAAAGGGATCATACAGTTATCACCTATCTTGTGGAGTAAGGATACATATAGGACCAATACTATACAACCATCACTGAAAACTGACCTATAAACACGTAACTCAATAGCCCAAATGATGCGGTCACTTTAAATCACAATGTAGATCTAACCTTGAGGTCACGTTATGTTGCAATGGTATCAAATTACGGATAATCCCATTATGCTTTAGTGATCATGTACTGCATAGTATTTATTACGTGCCTGATGGAGAGATGATTAATAAAGAATAATGTCTATCCCCTGCACTGTACCTGTCATGTCCCTCACAGAGCTACCATCTTGAAAAGGATGACCCTGTTGACTTAGCTCTGTTGAACCGTAAATTAACCCTAACAGATTATCCCAGACCCATGCCCCTGAACTAAGAGGTAAAATTGTAAAAAAAAAAGGCAACAGGTCTAAAAGCCTTGAATGGTCCTGACCTCAACCCCATCAAACACCTTTAGGATGAACTAGAACAGAGATTGTGAGCCAAGCCCTCCCGTCCAACATCAGGATTTTACCTCAAAAATGCTCTTCGGGATAAATAGGGAAAAATTCCCACAGACACACTCCAAAATTTGGTAGAAAGCCTTCCCAGAAGAGTAGAAGCTGTTTTGGCTGTGCATTTGGTGCCAACTCCATAAAAATGCCTATGGATTTAGAATGGGATGTCATGAAAACTTCTACAGTATAATGTGTAGGTGTCCCAATCATTTTGTCCATATAATGAATGTTGTTAGTGTATGGTATGTATGAAAACAATAGACTGCCCCTACTGAAATCAGGTCTGTTGTTGGCTGAAGAATACCAGTGGTCTGTTCCAGCCACTATTATGTAAGGGTGAAAGCAAATCCCACATAATCATTAACAAAAATCTCTATGTCTACAAACCCTTAAGCCATGGAGGCATCGTCACTTTCAAACATCAGTCTTTTCTCAGTAAGCAGTAAAGGCAACACTGACTTATATCAGTGGCTTGTGCATATACAGTAGAAACATGGTGGACTGTAATGATATTAAAGCACCCAAAATCAGGCTTACTTAAAACCAGGTAATAAAGGACAATATACATGTTATATCATTCTATTACTGGTTATCAAAATCTTAATTTCACTTGAAACCAAATACTATGCTAAGTAGGAAGCACTATATAGTATTTAAGGTAATTAAGTTATCACTGCACCGTGACATATCTCCTTGTTTATTCCTTGTTATGGTATTATTATCATACAGACTACTGTGATTAGGTTTTATTTAATTACTTACAGTGTGAGGGTATCAGTTAGACTTTAAATTTCACTTGTAAAGTGTCTGGTAATACAAGCTCACCGGTTGAAATTACTTCTTTGCAATGATTGGAATCAATGACAATAAAGGTGGAGTAAATGACCCCTGAAAGAGAGGACTATGACTACATCCACAGATATCTCAATGAGGCAAAGGGGGGACATACCATAGAGGTAGCCTATGTGGCCTTGGAGAGAAAAGTCCCAGCTCTGGTTTATACCATCCACTTTGCTATTGAGTGTGAAAACCAGAGGAACTGGTCCAAGAGGTATGGAAAGAGTGTGGAACGGGAAATAAATACCAGACGCCTATGTCCTGGAACAATAATAAGCAGCACATTCAGATATTTTTCTATGAGTCCCCCCACGTTGTCAAATATGAATACATTATTAATAATGTATTCATACTGTATCTGAGCAGTGGGACACTGAGCAGGGAAACATAGACAGCTGATAGCACTAGAGATAAGCGAATCGAAGTTGCCGAAATGGAGATCGATCCAAATTTCAGGAAAAATTAGATTCGCACCGAATCCGAATTTCCTCACGCTTCGTGGTAACTAATTGCATTTTTTCCTACAATGGCTGCTGCATGTGTGAGGACATGGAGCAAGTAACTCTGGGAAGGCAGAATCACCCATAATGCCATGCATGCAGCCAATCAGCAGCCAGCCCTGTCATGTCACAGCATTATAAATAGCCTCAGCCATCTTGGATTAAGCCATTTTCCAATGTACTTAGTGCAGGAAGAGACGTCAGCCGGTGCTAGGGACAGTGCTAGGAAAGACTTCATTGGGCTAAAAAAAGATTTACAAGTTCAGGGAAAGATTATTCAAGGTGTAGGGAAAGGAAAGGGAGGAATAATTTCACAGCATTTATGTAGAACAGGGTTCAGTAGTAGAGGTTACAGCCTGGGCAATTATATGTTCTAAAGACCTTTTTGTCATGTATTAGTGGCAGAAGTAAAATATATTTGCCGTTCATCGATGCAATTATATGTTCTAAAAACCTTTTTGTCGTGTAATACTGGCAAAATAAAAATATATTTGCCGTTCAGCAGTGCAGTTATATGTTCTAGGGCCCTTTCTGTCGTGTATTAGTGGCAGAAGTAAAATATATTTGCCGTTCAGCAGTGCAGTTATATGTTCTAAAGCCTTTTGTGGAGTGTATTAGCAGAATAAGAAAAAATATATTTGCCATTCAGCGGTGCAGTTATATGTTCTAAAGACCTTTTTGTTGTGTAATAGTGGCAAAATAAAAATATATTTACCGTTCACCGGTGCAGTTATATGTTCTAAAGCTCTTTTTGGCGTGTATTAGTGGGGGAAGAAAAGGGCTTATTAGCCGTTGTGTGATGAAGTGAGAAAATTACAGACTTTTTTGGGGTGTTTTAATTTCCTTTTTATTTATTTATTTGATCTAACAGTATGTCAGACAGAGAAGTGCCAGGCCCTGCACAGGGAAGTGGCAGAGGCCTAAATGATTGTGGCACAGGCACAGGTCACAGCAGAGTAAGGGGGCGTGGCAGCAGGAGTCACAGCGAGAGGCCTGAGCTCCCGGTGTCATCTAGCGGTCGTGTCTTGACCAGCAACCCAGCAGTTCTTGAATGGTTGACTCGGTCATCTCTGTTTTGGATCCATTAATTTTTTTGGGGTATAAGCAATACTGATGGATAACTAACCAAATGCTGACCAAGTGAACGCTGATGCTCAACAGACAGGATCCGTTTTTTGGGGGTTATTGTTCTGATGAATCAGAGGAAAGGCAAAATAATCAGTGACGTCAACACAAACTTACTGCTGACACCCTCTCCACTCTGTCAGGGGGGCTCTACTTGTATAAGCATTTAATATGTGAAATCAGCTGACGACAGTCTAAAAGGAGTGCGCTTCTTCATGACGCTAAAATCGACTTGTAAGGCTGAGTTCATAATTATTTGGTCAGTTTTGGCCCCGTGACTACCCAAATAAGTGAAGTGATTGATTGATTCAACTTTATTGTTATTACACATGTATAAATACAGGGTAATGAAATGCAGTTTGCATCTAATCAGAAGTGCAAAGAGCAGCAAGTGCAGTAAAAACATGTTATATACAGATAAGGGTAGTGTAGAAGGTAGGAATAGTTATGTACAGATTATGTACAAATAAGTTAAATATACAGGTATTTATATTGCTATACAGAGAGCAAATATACAGATGTACTATGGACAAATATACCGATGTACTATGGACAAATATACAGATGTGCTGATGTATACATATATACAGATGAACTGTTCTATATTGCTAAACAAATGGGCAAATATACAGATGAACTATAAACAAGTATACAGATGTACTATGAACAAGTGTCCCAAACTATAGCAGTAACCAATAGTGAACTTACAGTGAATGTTGAGAATAAATGACAGTCATGATCATGGTCCAAAGACAGACATTGGGATAGAGGGTAATGGACCCCCAATTGATACAATAGTTATTATGGCTACCAAATTGCTACCGGACAGAAAAAATCGCAAAGAATCGCGGACCCACAAGGAGCCTTAACTATCACCAAAGAAATTGCACAAAAATCTTTGCATAGTAAATATAAATAAACATTATTGACAATGTAAAATACATACATAAATACATGAAGATAAAAAAAAGGCAGCACAAAGGTGGAACACAAGGGAGAGGAATAGGACCCAAGGAGGGGCTGGGAGGTCAGCACACCAGGAGTCAGGGAAAAATATATTAAGATAATCAGATGCTAGTCACCAAGACACCTCAAGACAATAAGCCCCAAGAAATGGCAAATGGAGACAAATATGAGGATAAGACTTGGTGATTAAGAGAAAAGGATAAGCATACCGCGAGTGCCACCTCCTGACCCAACGCCGTTTTGCCAGTCAATCTGGCTTCTTCTGGGGATGTGAAGAAGAAGAAGAAGAAGATTTTTGTGCAATTTCTTTGGTGATACAATAGTTATTATCCCAAATGAAAAACATACAAAAAATATATATAAAGTGCACGGTGGCACTAGTAACCAGCAGGTCCTACCGGTAGCATGGGACAGACACCAGATCGTTCACCACCAGCTATATTCATTGAATGCCTATCCGCGGATGATGACCAATAGACAAAAAATACTGACAGTGATACACAGCTGCCTAGGGTCCCTGTTCAACCCTTATGGCTGCCTAGCCGTACAACCCTGATACTAAATAATGAGTAGCAGCCTGACCACAGGGCACTCGTCCTAACAAGGACGACCCCGTCCGGAACCTGCCTCTAAATCTAAAAATCCATATGTCCCTAAAGATCCATGAAACACTCCCTACACGCATGTTTCACTGCCAGGACGAAAAAGCAGTTCATCAGGGGAGATGGAGAAAAATATTAGGGATCAATCTTTAGATGATTGATTAATCCCAGACCATGAGCTTGACGTGGTAAGTCAGCTGGTAAAGAGGAATGCCAAGATGGTGGAATCCTCTAGGGGCAATCTCAAAGTTAAGAGGTAAAAGGTGGTGCAGTATAAAGATGAATATGCCTGCACATGGGACGCCAACTAAACTAGCTCTCCCACCTCATTTAAATAGTTACCTGATTCCCGCTGCCGCCACCCACGATATTAGTGGCCAATGAGCGCACCCGCTCGCCCGCACATCGCATGCGCTCATTATAAAACAGAAACGAGGTATGGAGCGCAAGGAAGTACTTGAATAAGCGTAGCACTCTTGCGCATGCGCAATCTCGTACTCGGTCTCGCGAGATCGCGCTAGCCGGCCGAAACGGCAACGGCATTAGAAGCATATATATGATACCCCTTGCTCCTATGTACTCGCAGGTGGTGAGATGATCGTGTAGTGTCCCACTAGGTAAATGTGGACACTACACAAGGGTCAATTGGGCCACGCTGTTCTCCACCTCCTATGGAACAGTGGCATTATATTTTACATTACATTTTAATGTATATTGCTATGTTTTTATGTGTATTGTCCCTGTGTATCTGTGTATCAGGCCTGTTAGGGTGTAGTTCCTCCTCCTAGACAGTAGAGGGAGCTAGGGAACCCCTAATACAGTCATGTGAAAAAATTAGGACACCCTTTGAAAGCATGTGGTTTTTTGTAACATTTTTAATAAAAGGTTATTTCATCTCCGTTTCAACAATACAGAGAGATTAAAGTAATCCAACTAAACAAAGAAAACTGAAGAAAAGTCTTTTCAAGATCTTCTGTAAATGTCATTCTACAAAAATGCCTATTCTAACTGAGGAAAAAGATAGGACACCCTCACATGTATTCCCTCTTAAATTGGCTCAGATCTCACACAGGTATATCACACCAGGTGCACATAATTAGTAGATCGTTACTCTGCATGTTGAATGAGGCTTGCCCTATTTAAACCTCAGACATTTAGTTTGGTGTGCTCCTGACTGTTGAAGTGAGAGTGAGCACCATGGTGAGAGCAAAAGAGCTGTCAGAGGACTTCAGAAAAAAGATTGTAGCAGCCTATGAGTCTGGGAAGGGATTTAAAAAGATCTCAAAAGATTTTGAAATCAGCCATTCCACTGTCCGGAAGATAGTCTACAAGTGGAGGGCTTTCAAAACAACTGCCAACATGCCCAGGACTGGTCGCCCCAGCAAGTTCACCCCAAGAGCAGACCGCAAGATGCTAAAAGAGGTCTCCAAAAACCCTAAAGTGTCATCTCGAGAACTACAGCAGGCTCTGGCTACTGTTGATGTAGAAGTACATGCCTCTACAATCAGAAAGAGACTGTACAAGTTTAACTTGCATGGGAGGTGTGCAAGGAGGAAACCTTTGCTTTCCAAGAGAAACATCGAGGCCAGACTGACATTTGCCAGAGATAAAGTTGACAAAGACCAGGACTTCTGGAATAATGTTCTTTGGACAGATGAGTCCAAAATTGAATTATTTGGACACAACAGCAGAGGACATGTTTGGCGTAAACCAAACACAGCATTCCAAGAAAAGAACCTCATACCAACTGTGAAGCATGGAGGTGGAAGTGTCATGGTTTGGGGCTGCTTTGCTGCAGCAGGACCTGGTCAGCTCACCATCATAGAATCCACGATGAATTCTACTGTGTATCAGAAGGTGCTTGAAGAACATGTGAGACCATCAGTTAGAAAATTAAAGCTGAAGCGGAACTGGACCATGCAACATGACAATGACCCAAAACATACTAGTAAATCAACCAAAGATTGGCTGAAAAAGAAGAAATGGAGAGTCCTGGAATGGCCAAGTCAAAGTCCAGATTTGAATCCCATTGAGATGCTGTGGGGTGACTTGAAAAGGGCTGTACGTGCAAGAAACCCCTCAAACATCTCACAGCTGAAAACGTTTTGCATTGAGGAGTGGGGTAAAATTTCCTCAGACCGATGTCGAAGACTGGTAGATGGCTACAAGAACCGTCTCACTGCAGTTATTTCAGCCAAAGGAGGTAACACTCGCTATTAGGGGCAAGGGTGTCCTATCTTTTTCCTCAGTTAGAATAGGCATTTTTGTAGAATGACATTTACAGAAGATCTTGAAAAGACTTTTCTTCAGTTTTCTTTGTTTAGTCGGATTACTTTAATCTCTCTGTATTGTTGAAACGGAGATGAAATAACCTTTTATTAAAAATGTTACAAAAAACCACATGCTTTCAAAGGGTGTCCTAATTTTTTCACATGACTGTATATACAGTCAGGTCCTTGTTCAGGGAAGTTGGTCTGTGTAGAGTCAAGAGTCTGTGTAGAGACAGAAGAGAGTGTGCACTTTAGCTAGAAAGTTGCTGAAGGCCACCTCCTGACATGCAGCTAGACAGCCCAGGCTTCTAGTTGTCACCAGGGGAAGAGTTACCTCCTGAGAAACCTGCAGTTCCCACAAAGTGCAGAGCAGAAGTTGTTTCAAGCTGAACCAGAGAGCTGAAGGGCAGATGATCTACTTAATGCAAGGATATATATATACCTGAGGAAGTTTTGGTGACCAAGGATAAAGCCATCAATAGGGCATACGGGCCTTGGGATAAAGACAGACAGCAGTTCTGAGGAATAGTGCACAGGATTTCTGAGGAAAAGTGCAACCTGATCTGTAAGTGTTTTAACCCTCTGAGTATCTTGCAAGAACATTTTGCCTGCCATTTGCAAAAGCCTGCTTATTATTGCTACTGCCATGTGGAACTGAACCTAGACTGTAAATAATTGACTGTTTACAGTAAAAGGAAGTTTTGGTTCGCCACAACATCGTGTTCCTCAATTATTCCTATCATCAATCGGTGTGCCACCATTACAGGCACTGGCGTCACGAATCTTAAAGGGACCTTGCCCCCAGCACATTAAACACCTGCAACATCCAGGGCACCTCATCTACCATCAGGCCTGGTCCCTATACACTGAGAGCGCCCCAGAGGTCTCCTATGCCAGCCTCTCCATCACTGTTGTACGCCTGCCCAGGGTCTTTCAAGAAACTGTGAGAGCATACCTCTTTACCAGCTGACTTACCACGTCAAGCTCATGGTCTGGGATTAATCAATCATCTAAAGATTGATCCCTAATGTTTTTCTCCATCTCCCCTAATGAACTGCTTTTTTGTCCTGGCAGTGACACATGCGTGTAGGGAGTGTTTCATGGATCTTTAGGGACATATAGATTTTTAGATTTAGGGACAGGTTCCGGACGGGGTCGTCCTTGTTAGGACGAGTGCCCTGTGGTCAGGCTGCTACTCATTATTTAGTATCAGGGTTGTACGGCTAGACAGCCATAAGGGTTGAACAGGGACCCTACACAGCTGTGTATCACTGTCAGTATTTTTTGTCTATTAGTCATCCTCCACGGATAGGCATTCAACGAATACAACTGGTGGTGAACGATCTGGTGTCCGTCCCATGGTAGCGGTAGGACCTGCTGGTTACTGCCACTGCACACTTTATATATATTTTTTGTATGTTTTTCATTTGGGATAATAACTATTGTATCACTTGGGGGTCCATTACCCTCTATCCCAATGTCTGTCTTTGCACACTATTTATAGGACTTTTTCATATTTTATCTGCATTTTTAATAAATGTTATGTTTTAGGATTACCCCTTTCTGAATAAGGATGAGAGGAGTCCCTAAAAATGATGCATGCCCGGCATAGACATCTCTTCTTGTAAACATCCTCAATGGCAGGAAGTGGAGTCCCTATGATGCGTTGGGCGGTTTTCACCACCAGCTGCAGTGCCTTGCGGTCAGCAACAGAGCAATTTCCATACTAAACTGTGACACAGTTGGTCAGGATGCTCTCTATTGCAAAGCGATAGAAGTTACCCAGTATGTCATCAGACAGGTGGTTTTTCTTTAGTGTCCTCAAGAAAAAGAGGCGCTGATGTGCCTTCTTCACCAGGCTGGAGATGTTGGTTGACCAGGAGAGGTTCTCAGAGATGTCGGTCCCCAGGAACTTGAAGCTGGGAACCCATTCAACAGCCGTGCCATTTATGTGGATGGAGTCATGGGTGTTCCTTTTCTCCTTCCTGAAGTCCACAATGAGCTCTTTTGTCTTGCTGGTATTCAGGAGCAGGTTATTGTCAGCGCACCACACAGCTAGGTGCTTTACCTCTTCCCTATAGTCAGACTCATCATTGTCACTGATGAGACCGATCACCGTGGTGTCATCTGCATACTTAATGATGGAGTTGGATCCATACCTAGGCCTTCAGTCATAGGTGAAAAGGGAGTAGAGGATCGGGTTCAGCAAACAGCCCTGTGAAGTGCCAGTGTTGAATGTGATGGTGGAGGAGCAGTTATTTCCTGACTTAACATGCTGGGGTCTGTTGGTCAGAAAGTCCATGATCCAGTTACAGATAGAGTTGCTGATTCCAAGATCCACAAGTTCAGTGATCAACTTAGAGGGAACGACTGTATTGAATGCTGAGCTGAAGTCAACAAACAGCATTCTTGCATAAGAATTCTTGTTATCCAGGTGTGAGAGTACACAGTGAAGCGCTGTAGATACAGCATCCTCTGTATTCCTATTACTTTGATAGGCAAATTGGTATGGATCCAGTGTGGGGGGAAAGCATAACTTGAGGTGTGCCAGGACCAGTCGCTCAAAGCACTTCATAACTATAGGTGTGAGTGCTACAGGGCGGTAGTCGTTCAGACACGTTGGTGATGAGTGTTTCGGCACTGGCACAATGGAGGTGGTCTTGAAGCACGATTATACTACTGCCTGGGCAAGCAACAGGTTGAAGATGTCAGTAAAGACCCCTGCAAGCTGCTAAGCACATGCTCAAAGCACACATCCAGAAATGCTCTCAGGGCCAGCAGCCTTGTGAACGTTGATGCTGCCCATGGACATCTGTAATAGTGAGAATGAAGGTATGACAGTCATCAAAGGGTACGGTTTTGACAAACTTTTCCTTGTTGTCCATGTCAAAACAAGCGTAGAAGTCATTTAGCTCATTGAGGGAGGACATATTCATGGCTGTCTGTGTGGAATTGCTGGGCTTATAGTCAGAGATGGCCTGAAAGCCCAGCCACATGCGTCATTGACAGTGTTCCTCCACCGTCAGCTTGTAGCTGTGCTTGGCCTTCTTGATGCCCCTTTTCAGGTCTGCCCTGGACGTACTGTATTTGTCAATTGTGAATTGCAAAAAAAAGTGTGCAGTGATTCTAAGAGCGACATCTGTCATCTGCATATCATACTGACTCACAGTATTATTTCACTACCACAGCAGACTCCCTATGCGTGTTACTGCAAAGCACAGTGTTCTACACCACTATAAAAGCTCTCTGCAGCCAGGAAATAGTTTATTAACGCAATTCGCCGCAAATAAATTCGGATCAAACCAAATGTAAAAAAAATTGGCGAACCGGACGAGTCAATTTTTTTTAAAATTCGCTCATGTCTAGATAGCACCATCTGAGAGCACAGTCTTCTCCTGGGCTGCCCTAAGTACACCAAACTTAGGCTACTTTCACATCTGCTTTTTTCGATATTGAAATCCAGCAGAGGATCTCAATAAGGGAGAAAAATGCTTCTATTTTGTCCCCATTTATTGTCAATGAGGACAAAACTGAAGTAAAACGTTTTCTATTGTGTCCGAGAAAACACATCCGGCATGACACACAATGTAAGTCAATGGTGCCAGATCCGTTTTCTCGGACACAATAGAAAATAGATCCGACACCCATTGACTTACAATGGTTTTAGTAACGGAACCATCATTGCTATTTTAAAGATAATAAAACTAGATCCGTTTATAATGGATGCAGACGGGTGTATTATCAATAACGGAAGCGTTTTTGCTGATCCCTGCCAGATCAGGCAAAAACGCGTATGTGAAAGTAGCATTTGGCACTTTTTGCCGCCTAAGCACATATTTTCCTACATGTATCCCTTCAGACATATCCCATATCCTCCTCAGACATTACATGGTCTTATAATAGATTTACTATACTAAACTGAGCTAGACAAAAAAATTTATTTTATCCATTTTCAGAGAATAACATAGTGTACTGCTAAACATGATGCGTGCCAGACTCTACTATCAGGCTAACCTTGTAGATTGTAAGCTTTGGCTGTCCTCTTCCCCTCTTTACCAGTCTTTTACTGAGTTCATGCCCTTTGTACTTGTGTTGTTTTATATTATAAACTAGCTGAAGGACCCGGCTTCGCTCGGGTAGACTTAATCTATTTCATTTAATGTTTGTGTGTGTCGTTAAAAGATATCAACACTATCCACTATAACAGTGACATCTACAGCACCCCACCCCCTTAACAGTGACCTCCACAGCCCCCACCCCTTAACACTGACCCCGCCACAGTGCCCCGTCCCTTAAAATTGGACCTCCACAGGAGCCCACCCCCTTAACTTTGACCTTTACGGCAGCCTTCCCCTTTAACAGTTACTTTCACAGCATAACACCCCCTTGACAGTGACCTCCACAGGGGCCCGCCCCCTTAACAGCGGTCTTTACTGGATCGGGGGCGTGTCATTTTGAACAGCTCACTCTAAGGCCTCATGCAGAAGACCATTCCCTTTTTTGAAGGACGCAAACCACAAACCCGCAAAAAATGGAAGCCGTCTGTGTGCCTTCCACAATTTGCGGAATGGAACGGGCGGCCCATTGTAGAAATGTCTATTCTTGTCCGCAAAACAGACAAAAATAGGGCATGCTATATTTTTTTTTGCGCTTGCGGGGCCACCGAACGGAGTAACGGATGCAGATGCATCTTTTGCGGCCCCATTGAAGTGAATGGGCACCTTACTGGCTCATTTGCATACCAAATAAACTGGATTTTCAGAGGATAAAAACATCTATTGCTAGAACAAAGGCACATCTTGAAATAAGGTACTAAGTGCTATTAGGCCATGGCATTACTTCAATAGCAATTATCCTGGTGACAGATTTCCTTTAAAGCTCTCCTACAGCAGTGAAGATAAATGGCTGGGTTGTTATAGTAACCTGGAGTAAAACTGTGTATGTGGAGGCTGGAGGACCTGCGAGCTTATATTAGTTGATAAGGGTCATGTGACCAAGCTTCTATTGGCTAATGCATTTTTTTGGGAATATCTCAGGAACTGTACATCCTAGAGAGCTGAGACCTGGTCTAAAACCTTTCCGGACACCTGATGTACCTGTGTGCCAAATTTCGTGAATGTAAATGCGACGGTGCGGATTCCTTTAGCGGACATACACGCACACACACAGACACTCAGCTTTATATATTAGATGTGTAACCTCCTCTTAGACATACAACACCTTGGGATTAATGGCACCGGGACGGAAATATCGCCTGTGCTGCCGGTTCAGCTGCACAGGGGCCCGGCGTGTGAGGGGGCCTATTCATACTAGTGAATGCTTCTAGAAGTGCTCACTAGTATCATACTAGTGAGCGCATCCAGAAGCGCTCACTAGTATGAATGGCCCCCTCTATTATGGAAGAGAGTGGCCCTTACTTACCCCCCTCCGGCTCCGCTTCCTCCCTGGTCTCCTCCAGCCTGACTCGCCCCTCGTTCAACTAGCGGAGACGCCACGGACTACCCTTGAGGGAAGAAGGTAAGCGGCTGAATAGCCGATACTACCATCTGTCACAATTTGACCAAGTCATATATGACTATTTTTGATGCTATCACCCTTCGGATTGTATCAGAACTTACCTGAAAGTAACAACATTACCTCCACTATTTGCGATTATTTTTTTGACATAACATCAACTCTCCAGGCTTCATAAGGAAACAAAGAGTATCATATGCGCTTGTATGGTAAAGAGATCACTATTACAATACGGACTCTCATGATGGCGTATAGTAGTTTGTGGACATTGCGATTCATTTTGATTTTATATCGATTTTATAGTGGTTATATTACTACAGTTGTTTTATATCATTATATTTTACATAATAAATGTGATTTGTGTTAGCTTTAGCCTGATGTTAGAGTGCTCGCCCAATACACACATTTACTTCAGTCTCCTCCTTTTTCTGAGAGGTAGGGTGTCCTCTCACTTAGGTTGGTAGCACCATACCATAGGTAATAGGGAGTGAGCCACCACCACAACAGAATACTATTTTAATATCTTTTGGGTTGTCTGTATTCAGGGACGAACTGGGAACTTAAAGTGGCCCTGGAAAAAATACTAAAAGTGGCCCCGTTTTGTAGTCGGGTCCAAATTGATGGAAGGCAGGGCCATAAATACCATATTGTGGCACATTATACCAACCCAACAGAACCAAATACCACAGTCCATCACAAAATGCTGTCACCAGCAGCACAAAGTACATCACCAAAAACTTCCACTGGCCAACCATAGGGAGGGCTCAGGTAGCCCCCAGGGCATCGGCCCACCAGGAAATTTCCCTGTAAGGTCTATGGCCAATCTGCCCCTTTCTGTATTCCATGTCTATGTAGTAATAAAATTGAAAGCAAGCTTGAAAATGAAGTAATCCAACTACTTGGCCTGAGCCCAAAATCATAAAAGAGGTGTCAATCGTGGCATCATCATCTACTGCACGTTTCATAGAAACCCACTTGGATGTAGCAGTGTAGATGGCAGCTCACAGATCCTTAGTGTACTGACCTTTGTCATTCACTTCCTGAGATCTTTCGCAAAACTGGACCTGCGACCAGTAAGCATAATGACAGAGAAGAATTGTCTGCAGTTTATGTCATGGAAACCTACTGGCAGCATGTTCTGTGCTCCTGGACTACAAGCAGTAGCCATGTGTTGACTTTATTAGGATACATACAATATGGATAGATGGTGGATTTAGTAGGACAGCAGTTGGGTTATATCTCTGTGTATGTAGTATGTGTGAGGTAGACTTGAAATGAAATCAATATTTAACCATTTGCCAAAAGTAAATGGAGGGCAACATGCCAGAAAGTCTGAAAACCAAACAAAAGGGTGTCATGCTGTGTTACATTCCATCTGTATCCTTTAAGTTCAGTCATACCACCCATGTAGTAGCTATTAAAATAGCCCCCATGATACCAGATACACTAAACACAACTATCCTTCAAATATGTGCACCCCAAAAGTATGACAGGTGAACTCCTACTTGATGCCATGAACTTAGTAGTAATAAAAAAAATGAAGATAATGTTCTGAATGTTTACTGCTGAGTAAGTGACAGCTAATAGATGCTCGTAGCCAAGAATCTCTCAGGTCTGAACACTGACGGAGACAGGATGCAGTTTGCTGTACTGATGCATTTTCCACAAAAGTATTTATTTGGCTTCAAATCCCCACCCATTTGTGTCAGATTGTCATCAAGACAACCTGGGTGTCGGGATGAAGAATGCCGGAGCAGCCACACTTTGGATTTTGTTTTAGTAGGCAGAACCAAAACAATCACGGGGCATGAATTGGTGGAGGAGATAGCAGGAGGGGAGGCAGAGGATGCTGGGAGGACCGGTCAGAATGTTTCAGAGAGCAACATATGGCAAAGCGGGATAATGTAGAAAATTATTTAGGTAGGTAAAAATGCAGTGTAGGCACTGAAAGCTTTTTTTTTTATTATTATTTCAGAGGCTCCCTTGATAACCACTTTAAAGGGACATTGTTGACTCAAAGGATATAGAGGCTATTAAATTGAGCTATTTTAATATTACCGTAATACATGTAATTGTTTGGCTGAAAAACAAATTCTGTATTTTTCGCCCTATAAGATGCACCAGCCCATAAGACGCACTTAGGTTTTAGAGGAGGACAATAAGAAAAAAAATTATTCATTAGACCCCAGATCAGCAATCAGACCCCCAATGTTAATCAGACCTCAGCTCGCAGCCCCAATCGGATCCCCAATGTTAATAGGATCTCAGATCAGACCTCAGATCAGAGCCCAATATAAAGAAAACCACCAATCAGACCTCAGATGAGACCCCCATGCCTCATATCAGCCCCCAATCATTTGTGATCAGCTCCCAGTCATATAATCAGCCCCCGTCATATCTAAGATCAGACCCCAATGTAAATGACCCCCAATCAGACCTCATATCAGATCCCAATATAAAGAAGACCCCCAATCAGACCTCAGATGAGACCTCCAAGCCTCATATCAGCCCCCAGCCATCTATACCTCAGATCACAAAATAAAAAACCCACTTACCTCTCCTGCTCCTGGACACCGCTGCTCCTCACATCACAACCCTCTTCCTCCTGCTGACTGTGCTGTGAACTGGAACGCACAGCGTGAGTTCACAGAGCGCCCTCACGCTGTGCGCAGCCTTCACAGCCAACAGCTGAGGACCAGGAATTGGTGAGTACAGAGCTTTCACCGCTTCCTGGTCCTCTGGTACTAATGAGCGCTTCATAAGACACAGGGGCAATCCCCCCCCCACTTGGGGGGGGGGGGAGTGCGTCTTATGGGGCGAAAAATACGGTATGTAAGGGGGTTTTATTAAAAAAAAGATGAAGCATTTTGCTTCTGCAGCTTCTATATATCATAATATATAGCAAGCTGCTGTAAGGCCATTACCAATCAAATCATCTGACGGCTTGATCTCCAGTCTCCCCTGTGTTCTCCATTATCCATCCAAATCCATTATCTATGCTCAATTATGATCAAATGTAATACTCTGCACTGTCAATACTAAAAGTATGGTGTTCTGCAGTCAGACCAGTGTCGGGACCAATGTAAACAACGAAGAGGCTGCAGAAAGGTGCTGAGAGTTGGACATCCACCGACTTATTAATGACGGCCTAGCATTAGGATAGGCCCAGAGGCAGAGCTTAACAGAATAACAGTAAATTCACGATGCACAGAAATGCATGACTCCAGGTTAGTATTGCATATTTGAAAAAGTCTGAATTGTTACAATATGACAATATTTATTCCATTCCACACCCAAAAATTGATTTAAACAATTGATAAAAAAAAGTCCAATGTGCACTGAAAAAAAAAAAATCACACACCTCCATCAGTAGAAGAATGGAAGACATTATGGATGTCTCATAATATGATGGTGCAAAGCGAATTTTTTAAAGTGGTGAAACATATTAAAACATATTTTTAGTATCTCCACAATTATAACGACCTGCAGAATAAAATAAACAGGTCAGTTGTACTGCACAGGGAATGGTGTAAAAAAGAAATCCCCCAAAACAATGTGGAATTACGTGTTTTTTCCATTTCACCCCATAAATAATTGTTTACGGTTTTTAACATTAAATGGTGCATTATAAAACACAACATTCTAGTCCTATTCTGCCGAAACTCATGTATTAATATATTGCACTGATGCATTGTGGGACTGGGGTCCTAGGTTCAAATCTGACAAAAGACAACATCTGCATGGAGTTTGTATGTTCTCCCTGTGTTTGCTTGGGTTTCCTCCGAGTACTCTGGTTTCCTCCCATCGTCAAAAGACATACATTATGCATTAAAGGGCTTCTGTCACCCAATTAAACCGTTTTTTTTTTTCTTTACTAATAATCCCTACACTGCGATCTCATCATACATAAGCTAATTAATGATTTTCGTTCAGTAGAATTTGTTAAAAATCGATTTTTGAAATATGTAAATTACCTTGCTACCAGCAAGTAGGGCGGCTACTTGCTGGTAGCAGCCGCATCCTCCGATGGTAATGACGCCCCCTCTGCTTGTTGATTGACAGATCCCGTCCGCTGGCCCTTTCTCTGCTGGCCCTGCCTGTTTTGATTCAATATCTGGCGCCTGCGCCGCGGCCGTACCTCTCTTCAATCTGCGCAGGGTGTAGATGTGACGTCATCGGCGCAGGCGCATTGAGGATGGAGCGGCCGAGCGAGTGGCCGCCTCTCAGTGCGCCTGCGCAGATTGAAGAGGGGTACGGCCGCGGCGCAGGCGCCAGATATTGAATCAAAACAGGCAGGGCCAGCAGAGAAAGGGCCAGCGGACGGGATCTGTCAATCAACAAGCGGAGGGGGCGTCATTACCATCGGAGGATGCGGCTGCTACCAGCAAGTAGCCGCCCTACTTGCTGGTAGCAAGGTAATTTACATATTTCAAAAATCGATTTTTAACAAATTCTACTGAACGAAAATCATTAATTAGCTTATGTATGATGAGATCGCAGTGTAGGGATTATTAGTAAAGAAAAGAAAAAAAAACCAAAACGGTTTAATGGGGTGACAGAAGCCCGTATATGTTTTTGCTGGATCCTGGAGGATGGAAAAGCCCTAGAGTACTATGCTTTTGCAATCTTTTTTCCCCCAATGTATATATTAAATGTGGGACAAAAACGAGATGTGAACGCAGACAGTAGGTCTTTGAAGAGTGGAAGGAAAATGCGGGAGACTGTCTTGCAAGTTGAACTTGCTAAAATCCTTTAGGTCACCATGACTAAATCTATTGACCTGAATCAATTGACCTGAAGAGATGTGAGGATTTCTATACATGACTAGAATTGTTCAGATTCTACCTTCATGACCAATGTGTCACAAACCAGCGGGTGTGAACCCACTGTGCCACTGACTGGCTATACTCTGGAGGGGCGTGTCTAAGCAACTACCTGGTTTTCACTAGAGTTTCAGATGGTGAGGATAGACTTGAGCCGTTAGGGTAGTTGCCAGGGGCAACTCCAGAGCAATCCCAGAGTCAGTGGCAGCTCGTCCAGGCGGACCAGGAGATACCTGGGTAGGTACCAGAAGTACACGCCTAGTCAGGCAGGCGGGGTCGTTACCAGGAGCAACAGTGCAATACCGAAGGATGAGGCAGAGGCATGGTCAGACAGGCAAAAGGTCAGAGCAGGCGGCACAGGTACAGGTCAGGTGGCACAGGTACAGGTCAGGTGGCACAGGTACAGGTCAAGCAATCCGGATCAGCAACAGGAGAGACAAGGCAAGCAGGCAGGAATCAGACGAAGTATAAATCAGGAGCACACAAGAGTATCAGGAACCAACAAACTCAAGGACCTTGACACTGAGGCATCTGGGAAGAGGGTTGAGCCACTTAAATACTTGTAGGAGAGCCAGGGTTGGTCAGCGAGATCACCTGACCTATCCCACACAGCCCAAAGAGTAATGCGCTCTGCCCTTAGAGCAGTGTAACACAAAACCAGCCAACCTCATGCTGTGTCCAGGGCTGAGTGGAAGCTGTGGAGCGGAATCCTCAAAAGCAATACCACCTACAGAAACTGAGCCCAGGACCGCAGCGGTAAAATGGGAAGCACCGACCACAGGTCACTGCCGAGCGCGGCGCCCGAAACTGCGGCAATAAGCAGGGAAACGCGGCGTACGGCAGCCGCTGTTACACAATGTGCAGAGTCACCCTTTATTATTGTCTCCTCTGTCCGGAAACCATCTTATCATTCACACAAGTTTATATTCATGTGGATGTTTGCTTTACATTATGATAAACTGAATTTGTCCAAGTCTGTCCCCTGAGGCCAAAGGCTGGTTTTAGTGGGAAGAACTGAATTCATCTCAGACTCAGAAACGATTCCAGGCAGATATCATATATTTTAAATTGAAAGCAGGTATATGGCGGAAGGAGAACCTGCAGTCTGGAAAGTTTAACCCTTGTTTTCCTTTACAAGAAAGATTTACAAGGATTCTCAAGAAGTATAGCCACATGTAATAGACTCCTATTTGTCGTGATGTGCCAATGTTGTGATATCATCCAGTATTCCTTGCTCTAGATGATCATAAGAGTTGATAAATGAAGGAATTCATAGTTAAAGGGATTATCCCATGATTAATGTAGAAAATGAAAATCAGACATCAGATAGTTCATAACAATCACTAACAAAGCTAGAACCAGCCCTCTACCTCACATGGATCCAGAGATCTCCCCATTCATTGCTCGGCTAGATTTATATCAAGCTGACAGCTCAAGGGGAGTGTATTTTCTGCTGCAGCAGGTGGCGCTATACAGATACATTTTATTGCATAAATGAGTGGCTATACAAAAATTTTAATTACATGTAATTACAAAAGCATTCAGATCCAGGTGCTGGTTTGAAAACTGTAGAATATTTTTCGAGGGACAACCCTTTTAAAACTACACTCCACGTGAAGCGTGGTACTCTACAAAAAAAATCACCTGGTACTTCACAGTCTTATATACTGAGCAAAATACTGTACATTCTTCTCCTTTTCAGGTCAGAAGTATACACATGAAACAACATAATACAATGTAGTTTACACAAACTGTTAATTATTAGTGTTCAGCGAGCATGCTCGGCTGAACACCATTTTGACTCAAGCATCGCGATGCTCGTCACATCGCGGTGTTCAGCCAAACATCTTGTGTGCTCGAGTGTGAAGCTCGAGTCTCCTCCCCACACGTTTGTATATGTGCGGGGAAGCACTGGCATTCACTGTAATGCCGTGGCCATGTTGGTTACTGGCATTACAGTGATTGGCTGGCCAAGACACGTGGTTCTGCTCAGTCTTAGTCAGGGCAAGCTGCAGCAGAACGGATAGATAGTGTAGGGACAGTATTTTTTTTTTTTTTTTTAGGCAGGGTTTAGTCTTGAAAGGTGTTAGAGACCCAAAAGTCCTTTTAAGGACTATTGTTTTATCTGGCTGCAATATATACAGTTGGAAGAAAAAGTATGTGAACCCTTTGAAATGATATGGATTTCTGCACAAATTGGTCATAAAATGTGATCTGATCTTCATCTAAGTCACAACAATATACAACAATAGACATACTAATAACACACAAAGAATTAAATGTTACCATGTTTTTATTGAACACATCATGTAAACATTCACAGTGCAGGTGGAAAAAGTATGTGAACCCCTAGACTAATGACATCTCCAAGAGCTAATTGGAGTGAGGTGTCAGCCAACTGGAGTCCAATCAATGAGATGAGATTGGAGGTGTTGGTTACAGCTGCCCTGCTCTATAAAAAACACACACCAGTTCTGGGTTTGCTTTTCACAAGAAGCATTGCCTGATGTGAATGATGACTTGCACAAAAGAGCTCTCAGAAGACCTACGATTAAGAATTGTTGACTTGCATAAAGCTGGAAAGGGTTATAAAAGTATCTCCAAAAGCCTTGCTGTTCATCAGTCCATGGTAAGACAAATTGTCTATAAATGGAGAAAGTTCAACACTGCTGCTACTCTCCCTAGGGTTGGCCGTCCTGTAAAGATGACTGCAAGAGCACAGCGCAGACTACTCAATGAGGTGAAGAAGAATCCTAGAGTGTCAGCTAAAGACTTACAAAATTCTCTGGCATATGCTAACATCCCTGTTAGAGAATCTACGATACGTAAAACACTAAACAAGAATGGATTTCATGGGAGGATACCACAGAGGAAGCCACTGCTGTCCTAAAAAAACATGCACGTTTACAGTTTGCACAAGAGCACCTGGATGTTCCACAGCAGTACTGGCAAAATATTCTGTGGACAGATGAAACCAAAGTTGAGTTGTTTGGAAGAAACACACAACACTATGTGTGGAGAAAAAGAAGCACAGCACACCAACATCAAAACCTCATCCCAACTGCGAAGTATGGTGGTGGGGGCATCATGGTTTGGGGCTGCTTTGCTGCGTCAAGGCCTGGACAGATTTCTATCATCGAAGGAAATGAATTCCCAAGTTTATCAAGACATTTTGCAGGAGAACTTAAGGCCATCTGTCCACCAGCTGAAGCTCAACAGAATATGGGTGTTGCAACAGGACAATGACCCAAAGCATAGCAGTAAATCAACAACAGAATGGCTTAACCACCTCAGCCCCCCTAGCTTAAACCCCCTTAATGACCAGACCACTTTTTACAATTCTGCACTACTCTACTTTCACGGTTTATTGCTCGGTCATACAACTTACCACCCAAATAAATTTTACCTCCTTTTCTTCTCACTAATAGAGCTTTCATTTGGTGGTATTTCATTGCTGTTGACATTTTTCACTTTCTGTTGTAAAATTTTTCAAATAAAACTACATTTCTATATACATTTTTCTCTAAATTTATTGTTCTACATGTTTTTGATAAAAAAAATGCAATAAGTGTATATTTATTGGTTTGGGTAAAAGTTATAGCGTTTACAAACTATGGTGCAAAAAAAATTAATTTATGCACTTTGACTTTCTGAGCACCTGTCATGCCCCTCATGAAATACCTTGGGGTGTCTTCTTTCCAAAATGGGGTCACTTGTGGGGTATTTATACTGCCCTGGCATTTTAGGGGACCTAAAGCGTGAGAAGTAGTTTGGAATCCAAATGCGTAAAAAATGCCCTGTGAAATCCTAAAGGTACTCATTGGAATTTGGGCCCCTTTGCGCACCTAGGCTGCAAAAAAGTGTCACACAAGTGGTATCGCCGTACTCAGGAGAAGTAGGGCAATGTGTTTTGGGGTGTATTTTTATATATACCCATACTGTGTATGAGAAATATCTCTGTAAATGACAACTTTAAAAAAAATTTATACAAAGTTGTCAATTTACAGATATATTTCTCTCACCCAGCATGGGTATATGTAAAAATACACCCAAAAACACATTGCCCTTCTTCTCCTGAGTACGGCGATACCACATGTGTGACACTTTTTTGCAGCCAAGATGCGCAAAGGGGCCCAAATTCCAATGAGTACCTTTAGGATTTCACAGGGCATTTTTATGCATTTGGATTCCGTGAGGGGTATGGTGAGTTTATGTAAGATTTTATTTTTTGTCACAAGTTAGTTGCATATGAGACTTTGTTAAAAAAAAAAAAAAATCAAATTCTTCTATGAACTCGCCATGCCCCTCAAAAGTGATCTTTATAGCGCCGCAGCAATTTTACGGTGTTTTTGCAGTGATAAGAAAAAAAAAATCTGTCACTGCGGTGGGGCGGACTGAACGCAAGTGTGCGCACAAGATCATGCCCGATCACTGCGTTTTTTTGTAGAGACTATAGAACATGTCCTATTCTTGTCCGCAATTGCGGACAAGAAAAAGCATTTTCTATATAGTTCTGGCAGTGTGCGGATCCGCAAAATGCGGAAAGCACATTGTCGGTGTCCGTGTTTGGCGGATCCGCGGATCCACAAAACACATACGGAAGTCTGAATGGACCCTTACAGGGAGGTGATCAATGACAGGGGGTGATCAGGGAGTGTATATGGGGTGATCAGGGGTTAATAAGGGGTTAATAAGTTAATATTCTGTGGACAGATGAAACCAAAGTTGAGTTGTTTGGAAGAAACACACAACACTATGTGTGGAGAAAAAGAAGCACAGCACACCAACATCAAAACCTCATCCCAACTGTGAAGTATGGTGGTGGGGGCATCATGGTTTGGGGCTGCTTTGCTGCGTCAAGGCCTGGACAGATTTCTATCATCGAAGGAAAATGAATTCCCAAGTTTATCAAGACATTTTGCAGGAGAACTTAAGGCCATCTGTCCACCAGCTGAAGCTCAACAGAATATGGGTGTTGCAACAGGACAATGACCCAAAGCATAGCAGTAAATCAACAACAGAATGGCTTAACCACCTCAGCCCCCCTAGCTTAAACCCCCTTAATGACCAGACCACTTTTTACAATTCTGCACTACTCTACTTTCACGGTTTATTGCTCGGTCATACAACTTACCACCCAAATAAATTTTACCTCCTTTTCTTCTCACTAGAAGAGCTTTCATTTGGTGGTATTTCATTGCTGTTGACATTTTTAAATTTTTTTGATATTAATCAAAATTGACCGAAAATTTAGCAAAAAAAATGTAATTTTTCACTTTCTGTTGTAAAATTTTTCAAATAAAACTACATTTCTATATACATTTTTTTCTAAATTTATTGTTCTACATGTCTTTGATAAAAAAAAATGCAATAAGTGTATATTTATTGGTTTGGGTAAAAGTTATAGCGTTTACAAACTATGGTGCAAAAAAAATTAATTTATGCACTTTGACTTTCTGAGCACCTGTCATGTTTCCTGAGGTTCTACAATGCCCAGACAGTAGAAACACCCCACAAATGACCCCATTTCGGAAAGTAGACACCCTAAGGTATTCGCTGATGGGCATAGTGAGTTCATTTAAAGTTTTTATTTTTTGTCACAAGTTAGCGGAAATTGAATTTTTATTTTTTTTCTTACAAAGTCTCATATTCCACTAACTTGTGACAAAAATAAAATTTTACATCAACTCGCCATGCCCCTCACGAAATACCTTGGGGTGTCTTCTTTCCAAAATGGGGTCACTTGTGGGGTATTTATACTGCCCTGGCATTTTAGGGGACCTAAAGCGTGAGAAGTAGTTTGGAATCCAAATGCGTAAAAAATGCCCTGTGAAATCCTAAAGGTACTCATTGGAATTTGGGCCCCTTTGCGCACCTAGGCTGCAAAAAAGTGTCACACAAGTGGTATCGCCGTACTCAGGAGAAGTAGGGCAATGTGTTTTGGGGTGTATTTTTATATATACCCATACTGTGTATGAGAAATATCTCTGTAAATGACAACTTTTAAAAAAAAATTATACAAAGTTGTCAATTTACAGATATATTTCTCTCACCCAGCATGGGTATATGTAAAAATACACCCAAAAACACATTGCCCTTCTTCTCCTGAGTACGGCGATACCACATATGTGACACTTTTTTGCAGCCAAGATGCGCAAAGGGGCCCAAATTCCAATGAGTCCCTTTAGGATTTCACAGGGCATTTTTATGCATTTGGATTCCGTGAGGGGTATGGTGAGTTTATGTAAGATTTTATTTTTTGTCACAAGTTAGTTGCATATGAGACTTTGAAAAAAAAAAAAAAAAAAAAAAATTCTTCTATGAACTCGCCATGCCCCTCAAAAGTGATCTTTATAGCGCCGCAGCGATTTTACGGTGTTTTTGCAGTGATAAGAAAAAAAAAATCTGTCACTGCGGTGGGGCGGACTGAACGCAAGTGTGCGCACGAGATCATGCCCGATCACTGCGTTTTTTTGTAGAGCCTATAGAACATGTCCTATTCTTGTCCGCAATTGCGGACAAGAAAAAGCATTTTCTATATAGTTCTGGCAGTGTGCGGATCCGCAAAATGCGGAAAGCACATTGTCGGTGTCCGTGTTTTGCGGATCCGCGGATTCACAAAACACATACGGAAGTCTGAATGGACCCTTACAGGGAGGTGATCAATGACAGGGGGGTGATCAGGGAGTCTATATGGGGTGATCAGGGGTTAATAAGTGACAGGGGGGGTGTAGTGTAGTGTGGTGATTGGTGCTACTTACAGAGCTGCCTGTGTCCTCTGGTGGTTGATCCAAGCAAAAGGGACCACCAGAAGACCAGATAGCAGGCATATTAGACGCTGTTAACAAAACAACATCTAATATACCTTTTTGGGGTTAAGAAAAATTTCACATACACCGCCTGCCAGTGAATGACCGCTGCTGGAAGGCTGTAGATCAACTTCTTAGCTGCGTGCTGCTGTGAACGCGTGTGCATGCGTGCGTTTACGCAAAATCTCGGCTCTCGCGGGATGATGCATCGATGCGTCAGGGAATAATCCCTACGTTAGGCGGTCGGGAGGAGGTTAAACAGAAGAAAATATGCCTTCTGGAGTGGCCCAGTCAGAGTCCTGACCTCAACCCGATTGAGATGCTGTGGCATGACCTCAAGAAAGCGATTCACACCAGACATCCCAAGTTATTGCTGCCAAAGGAGGTTCAACCAGTTATTAAATCCAAGGGTTCACATACTTTTTCCACCTGCACTGTGAATGTTTACATGGTGTGTTCAATAAAAACATGGTAACATTCAATTCTTTGTGTATTAGTTTAAGCAGACTGTGATTGTCTATTGTTGTGACTTAGATGAAGATCAGATCACATTTTATGACCAATTTGTGCAGAAATCCACATTATTCCAAAGGGTTCACATACTTTTTCTTGCAAATGTATCATTAGCGCAACCTGCGCTAAATTGCGTGCAAATGTTTGGCCACTGCTGACAGTGACACAACCTCTGCTACATCTATTGTTACATTTGTACATCCTAAATATCTGTGACATTCAGCGCAATTGTTTGCCCGCTGCTGACAGCGACATTACCTGTGCTACATCTCCTGTATAAAGTTTGCGCATCTTACACATATGTGACATTCAGAGTATTTTTTTTGCCGCTGGTGACAGCGACATTACCTGCGCTACATCTCCTGTATAGCGTTTGTGCATCATACATAGCTGTGACATTCAGTGTAATTTTTTTGCCGCTGGTGACAGCGTCATTACGTGCGCTACATCTCCTGTATAACGTTTGCGCATCCTAAATATCTGTGACATTCAGTAAAATTTATTCGCCACTGGTGACAGCGACACTACCTGCGCTACATCTTCTATATAACGTTTGTGCATCCTAAATATCTGCGACATTCAGTGTAATTTTTTCACTGCTTGTGACAGCAACATTACCTGTGCTACATCTCCTGTGTAACGCTTGCGCATCCTAAATTTCTGTGACATTCAGTGTAATTTATTTGCGCATACACTTTCAAAACCTGCGCTTCTGTATGTGTGACATACTTGCAAGCATATATACCATTTAATATGCTCAAGGCAAGGAAGTGGCCGTGCTGCTGATGGTGCACGCAGAGGCTGTGGCCCTGGGCGCGGAGAAACTGTGCCTGCTGCCAGAGCACAAGAAATACCACAATACCTAGCTTCATGTCCCAGTTTGCAGGGCGGCGCAGGACACCACTCTCGAAGTCACACCAGTGCGACAAGGTGGTCGGTTGGATTGCAGCAGATAATGCTTCCAGTCGGTTAAGCACCACCCTTATCCCACATTCAGATATTCTGAGGAGCTCTTTTCATCACCATTCCTTGATTTGGGGCTCTCGCCAAGCCCGCTTGAAGAGGGACATGAGGAGATCTTGTGCACTGATTCCCAAACTCTTGAGCATCCACAGTCAGAAAAAGATGACGGTGGAGAACAGCAATTAGTGTTTCACGAGGTGGCTAATGATGATGAGACGCAGTTGCCAATAAGTCAACAGCAATTAGTGTCTCAAGAGGTTCATGATGAGGATGAGACACAGTTGTCAATAAGTGAGGTTTTTGTTAGGTCAACAAGTCAGGAGGATGACCAGAGTGAGGAAATGGAAGAGGAGGTGGTGGATGATGAAATTACTGACCCAACCTGGGAAGGTGGCAAGCCGAGCAAGGACAGCAGTACAGAGGGGGAGGGATACCCAGCACCGCAACAGGCAGTAGGGTGTCAAAAGGGAGAAGGCGGGCCACAACTAACAGGCCCACAACTGTTCCCCAGAGCACCCCCTTGCGGCAATCTCCCTTGCAAAGGGGTAGATGTTCTGCAGTCTGGCGCTTTTTTGAGGAAAGTGCAGACGATAAAAGAATTGTCATTTGCAACCTGTGCCGTACCAAAATGAGCAGGGGTATGAACACTAGCAACCTCACCTCCAACAGCATGATCCACCACATGGCATCAAAGCACCCCAATAGGTGGGCCGAACACCTGGGTCCACAATCAGTGTCTGAGGGTCATACCACTGCCTCCTCTTCTCCTGTGTTACGTGCTGGCCAATCCCCTGTCCAAGACACAGGCCCGGATGCCTCCCACCCTGCACCTGGACCTTCGCAAGCACCATCATCTAGCACATCCACTTATGTGTCCCACCGCAGCGTACAAATGTCCATACCCCAGGCCTTTGAACAAAAGCGCAAATACCCAGCCACCCACCCACAGACCATATCACTAAATGCACACCTTTCCAAGTTGCTGGCACTGGAAATGTTGCCATTTCAGCTTGTGGACACTGAGGCTTTCCGCAGCCTGATGGCGGTGGCCGTCCCTAGTTACTCAGTCCCCAGCCGCCACTATTTTTCCCGGTGAGCCGTCTCCCCCCAGCATGTGTCCCCTAACATCACCCATGCCCTGGCCAACGCAGTTATTGGGAAGTTCCACTCAATGACTGACACATAGACAAGTGCTTTTGGCCAGGGACACTACATTTCCCTGACGGCACACTGGGTGAACGTTGTGGAGGCCGGGAGAGAGTCCTACCCTGGGATGGCACAGTTGCTACCGACGCAAAGGATTGCAGGCCCTTCTTCCATCATGACTTCCGCCACTACCTACATTAGTAGCTACAACCCCCACTTTTCCTCCTCCTCCTCCACTTCCATCTCTGAATTCTCATCTTGCAGCACCAGTCAGCCATCAGTCAGTAGCTGGAAGCAGTGTAGCACTGCAGTGGGGAAGCTGAAACAGGCCGTGCTGAAGCTTATTTGCTTAGGTGAAAAACAGCACACTGCCGCAGAGCTGTGGCAGGGTATAAGGGACCAGACTGAGCTGTGGCTCTCGCCACTCAACCTACAACCAGGCATGGTTGTGTCTGATAATGTCCGTAACTTGGTGGCGGCTTTGGAGCTCGGCAAGCTCAAACACATACCATGCCTAGCCCTCGTGTTCAACCTACTGTTTCAGCGGTTTCTCAAAACCTATCCCAATTTGCTTGAGCTACTGGTGAAGGTGCGCTGTGTGTTCGCCCATTTCTGAAAGTCATCTACAGCTGGCAACGCTGCAGCAGCGCTTGCAATTGCCAGCTCACTGACTGTTGTAGTCCAGGCCCGGACACGTGTTTCGCTATCGCTTCCTCAGATTTCCCCTGAGGAAATCTCTGTGTATTTTTAGGGGTTATCTGCTTTATAGCTACCTCACAGCTATTACACTAGGGACAGTGCTCTTATATTGGTATTATATGGCGGCAGAGTATGTAGTTCCTTGGGCAAGCGAGGAGGCGAGACAAGAGGAACACACAGCATTTCCAACAGAGGCAGGGCAACACTATCCAAGGCCTGGGACAGTTTCATGACACCCCGCCAGCACCCTCACCCTGATGCGCGGCCTAGTGTCACAAGGAGGGAAAAGTTTTGGAAGATGGTGAAGGAGTACGTAGCAGACTGTGTCAGCGTCCTCAAGGAGCCCTTTGTGCCTTGCAACTATTGGTTGTCTAAGCTGGACACGTGGCATGAACTAGCGCTCTACGCCTTGGAGGTGCTGGCCTGCCCTGCCGCCAGCGTTTTGTCAGAGCGGGTATTTAGTGCTGCTGGGGGCATAATAACTGATAAGCGCATCTGCCTGTCAACTGAAAATGCTGACAGGTTGACTTATCAAAATGAACAAGGCCTGGATTGCCCCTGACTTCTCTACTCCACTCTCTACTAGTGGCTAAATATAAAGGCACTCTAAATGTGGCTTTTATGGTGTATTGAATACACTGTATTCCCATGCACCCCTTCCACCACAAAAAAGGGTATATGGTTCAATCTTCCTTTTCTCGTCCTACTCCCCCTCTTCCATCATATCAACATGCTTATTAGGCTCTCCTTGCTCCTAATGTTTTAGAGGGTCAGCTCAGCAGCAGACTCTCACCCCTAATGTTTTAGAGGGTCACCAGCAGGCCCTCGCCCCTAATGTTTTAGAGGGTCACCTGCAGGCTTTTGATCCTAATGTTTAAGAGGTTTTCATAATTTTTCAAGGGTGTGTATGATGCCCTCCTTTATGTGTAATAAAGGGTGTATTGGATTGCCGGTTCCCTGTAATTTTTGGCAGCCCTTTCACTTAGTGCATAGGCTTTATGAGTGTAGGAGTCCCACTACCTGAACAATTGTACCACAATGTGAATGAGGCCCTCCTTTATGTGATATACAGATTGTATTCGAGCACCTCTTCCTTGCAATTTTTGGCAGCACTTGCACTTTATATACAAGTAAATATACAGGAAAGAATGTTTCCTAACAATTTTTCCTCTAAAATCGATTTTGTCTTCAGTTTTGTGCTTATTATTGTCAGTCTGTAAAAGTGGCGTACTATTCGGACAACATCGTTCCCAGCAGCGACCTGGGAGTCCAAGATGTATCCAGACATCCTCCCCATGCTGTTCCCAAAACATTTCTGTGGTGTTTCCATCAATTTCTGACCCTTTCCTGTGAACCAGACACCCTCCCCACTTCAGAGTAGGTGCCTAGTTTAATGCTCTGGTTCTCCCATTGACTTCCATTGTGCTTGGGTGCTCGATCAACACTATCAATTATTTATCTTAAAGAAACCTTATTTAAAAGTGATGTCCACCTTTGAATGGCAATAATTTATTTATAAGTTAAAAATTCTGTGTGGATTAATTTTTTTCAAATACCTTCATAGCAGTTGGTGCTCATTTTTATGATACAGAGCTTGAAGTTCCATGCACCTCATGGATACTCCATCGCTCCTTTTCTGCTGCCTGGGTCCTCCGCTACTGTTCCTGGTCTCTCTCAAAATGCTCATCTAATCACAGGCTGAGGCGGGTGATCACTGCAGCCTGTGATTGGTTGAGTGGCATTTCCTGTGGGTGAAGAGGGATCAGGAATCAGAGAGCAGCAGTTGACCCTGGCAACATTGGAACAGAGGTGGTAGGGGATCGTGAGTTGAGTTTTCTTTTTTTATATGTTAGTACCCCATTGTGAGCTGATTTAAAAGTAATTTTATTCACCAGACAGTACCTTTAAAATTACAGCTGCCTAAAGCTGCCATTAGAGGGAGTTTATTGTACCTTATTTGTACATTGACAGTATGCACTAAGCTCAGAGGCTCCCTCTAAGCTCTGAACATTATATAGATATATTAAAGGTGTTTCTCAGCTGATGAGTAGGGGTCCAACAGCACCCTCCCAATCAGCTGTTTGGACATGGCTCCATTGACGGAAGTTGGGGCTGAAACTACACAACACAGTCAATTGTGCAGTGGAGGGAGCTTATTACTACAGGGAGTGCAGAATTATTAGGCAAATTAGTATTTTGACCACATCATCCTCTTTATGCATGTTGTCTTACTCCAAGCTGTATAGGCTCGAAAGCCTACCAATTAAGCATATTAGGTGATGTGCATCTCTGTAATGAGAAGGGGTGTGGTCTAATGACATCAACACCCTATATCAGGTGTGCATAATTATTAGGCAACTTCCTTTCCTTTGGCAAAATGGGTCAAAAGAAGGACTTGACAGGCTCAGAAAAGTCAAAAATAGTGAGATATCTTGCAGAGGGATGCAGCACTCTTAAAATTGCAAAGCTTCTGAAGCGTGATCATCGAACAATCAAGCGTTTCATTCAAAATAGTCAACAGGGTCACAAGAAGCGTGTGGAAAAACTAAGGCGCAAAATAACTGCCCATGAACTGAGAAAAGTCAAGCGTGCAGCTGCCAAGATGCCACTTGCCACCAGTTTGGCCATATTTCAGAGCTGCAACATCACTGGAGTGCCCAAAAGCACAAGGTGTGCAATACTCAGAGACATGGCCAAGGTAAGAAAGGCTGAAAGACGACCACCACTGAACAAGACAAACAAGCTGAAACGTCAAGACTGGGTCAAGAAATATCTCAAGACTGATTTTTCTAAGGTTTTATGGACTGATGAAATGAGAGTGAGTCTTGATGGGCCAGATGGATGGGCCCGTGGCTGGATTGGTAAAGGGCAGAGAGCTTCAGTCCGACTCAGACGCCAGCAAGGTGGAGGTGGAGTACTGGTTTGGGCTGGTATCATCAAAGATGAGCTTGTGGGGCCTTTTCGGGTTGAGGATGGAGTCAAGCTCAACTCCCAGTCCTACTGCCAGTTTCTGGAAGACACCTTCTTCAAGCAGTGGTACAGGAAGAAGTCTGCATCCTTCAAGAAAAACATGATTTTCATGCAGGACAATGCTCCATCACACGCGTCCAAGTACTCCACAGCGTGGCTGGCAAGAAAGGGTATAAAAGAAGAAAATCTAATGACATGGCCTCCTTGTTCACCTGATCTGAACCCCATTGAGAACCTGTGGTCCATCATCAAATGTGAGATTTACAAGGAGGGAAAACAGTACACCTCTCTGAACAGTGTCTGGGAGGCTGTGGTTGCTGCTGCACGCAATGTTGATGGTGAACAGATCAAAACACTGACAGAATCCATGGATGGCAGGCTTTTGAGTGTCCTTGCAAAGAAAGGTGGCTATATTGGTCACTGATTTGTTTTTGTTTTGTTTTTGAATGTCAGAAATGTATATTTGTGAATGTTGAGATGTTATATTGGTTTCACTGGTAAAAATAAATAATTGAAATGGGTATATATTTGTTTTTTGTTAAGTTGCCTAATAATTATGCACAGTAATAGTCACCTGCACACACAGATATCCCCCTAAAATAGCTAAAACTAAAAACAAACTAAAAACTACTTCCAAAAATATTCAGCTTTGATATTAATGAGTTTTTTGGGTTCATTGAGAACATGGTTGTTGTTCAATAATAAAATTAATCCTCAAAAATACAACTTGCCTAATAATTCTGCACTCCCTGTACATTGAAGTCAATGGGAGCAGTGCTGAGTTCTGTCCACTACATACAATAGTTCTGTATGGTACTACACACAAACAGCATGGGTGCTGGTGTCGGACCCCCATTGATCAGCTAGATATTGCCATCTACATGAACAGCCCACAGGCCATTCTGCTCATAGTGCTTCATATAAAACCGCTTTTCTCCCAAGCATATAAAATGTTGTTTATCTACAAACCAAGATTTGAGGTAAATCAGAATTTTTCAGATGCTTAGGGCAGATGGAAAATAATCTTTTCTTGAGACATTTCTTTAGTTGAGAAAAAAACGCCATAAATCAAGCATACCATCCAGAAATAATTGATAAAGAAAACCGCAGGGATACCAAGGAACCATTCTTGTAATACAAACAGCACGCTGAGAACAACAGGGTACTTATAGTGGTTATTTACAGTCCTGAGGAAGATTGCCAAGATCTGTAGGCTGTTATTCATAAGAAATGTGCAATGAGAGAAATATTCCAATATTTCCCTCTTTTTTTACAAACATACAAATATATAGACTTGGAAATATGCTAACATTCCATTAAATATGTGATGTTTATGCACATCTTAGGTTGGGTCTACACACACAGATTTGGGCCCAATCACGACATCCCTATGAGGGCGATAGGTAATATGTGTCTGACTGATGAGAATTGTCCACTTTTAACTATTGATGACCTATCCTCAATATCAAATTGGCGGGGTAATCTAATCGAAAATTAACAGTAGAACTCTTAAAACAAAAATATTTATTAGTATTTTTAAAAAGACCAATAATGCTCAGATATAGCTAAATGAAGAACAAAAACACCCTTATTCAAAAAATCATGGTATATGTGAAGATACCACCATCGGAGAACAAACCCTTTCCCTATAATGATCCAGATTCGTCCTCAGCCCGGAGGCATCACCGCATGGTGGTGATCCTCCATCCTCGTACCTGCCCTAGATTGCCCTAAAAGCGCCCTAACAAACCAATTAGTACCCTGTTAGCCTGATGCGTTTCCCCCATACTTTGAGTTCATCAGGGGGTACACATAAAGGGTGGTTAAAGGGCTAACCAAAAGCAACAATTTCCCCCCCTCCACCTATAACAAAAAGTGGAGGGAAAAAAATGAAGCCAAGAGGTGGGTGTGTTTGATCCCTAGATACCAGAAGTCGACATGTGATCCAGTATAGAGATGACTGGGTTCCTCCTGAAAGATATAAATAGAGGAGACCCCAGTCAATGACCCAGTCCTATTTAACAATCAATCCTGGTGGAAAAGAGATGAAAGAGCAGTACTCACACTATTGTCTACACTCTCCTGTGTCCAGCCCCACCAGAGGTGCCAAGATGAAACGGCCCTGTGGTCTGGCTGAAAATGCAGGTTTAAATAGCCCGTACTAGGTGCGCTACATTCATGCCAATAGCCACTAGACTTCTGGTTTCCGGCGCGTTCCAGCATGGAACGCACCCCACTTCTGGTTGGTGGAGAGCACGTTGAACCAGTCCCTCTGTCTACACACTACACAATTGTAGGGGAGGCCACAGTGCAGAACCCAGCTTCGCCTCCCCCACGGTAATAAATAGGAGGAGAGCATGTCGTTTCGCCAGACACGTGGAACAGACATAAAAAAAAAAATATATATATATAGATGTAGAATGACCACAATAAATATCAATGCGCAAAAACTGCTCATTTAAAAGGACTAGAGACATATACACCCACTGATAGGGTTGTATGGATAAACAGCCACACACACAAGGACAAGTTCAGCCCCCACACAAACTGAAAAGGGCAGGATAACAGATACATATGGTCAGGTAGCAGAATAGACGTCACCCACATATATAATAGGATGCTTCGCACATCCATGGCCGCTACAGGGAGTAGGGTACATAACTCACAGTGAACTCATAAATTTAAGAAACGGAATTCAATTATTTACAGAAAGCAACTAAACATCAATTTTTCATTGAGCCCCCTAGGGGACTGGGATCGGAAACGGTACATCCATTCTGATTCCTTTCGCAGGATTTTCCTATCCCAGTCCCCCTTCCTCGGTGGTGGAGGAATCGTTTCCAACACTGAGAAACACAATACATTGGGGTCCCCTGAATGTTTATCCATCCTGTGGCTAGCATTTGGGGTTTCTTTATTGTTTAAGACGTCATTGACGTGTTCACAAATTCTCCTCCTCAACTCACGGATGGTTTTGCCAACAAAATCCATTGGACCGGGGCATTGGCAGATATAAACCACCTCCCTGGTCTTACAGTTGACAAAATCCCTAATCGTTAGTAACCGAACACGTAACCGTTTTAGAGGTGGCGATAAAGGTACATGCCTTACATCCTCCACATCTGAACATCCCAATAGGTTTCCTTGATAGCCAGGTGTCCTTGTCAAGTGGAGCCACATAGTGGCTATGAACTAGACGGTCACGGAGGCTCCTACCCTTATGGTAGGTGATGCTCAGGTACTTCCTGATAGTGTCAGTGAGGTCAGAGTCCATAAGATAGGCCAATGTTTATTGAGGATCCTTCTCATCTCCACATTAGCACAGTCAAACGTGGAAATAAGTCGGATAGGGGTCTGATTTTGTATTTGTAATTTAGGAATTAGGAGATCACTTCTATCCCTTGCCTAAGCTCCTTGAAAGGCATTCCTCAAGATCCCCTGGGGATAACCCCAATCCCGAAACCTAGTGTGAAGCCTCTTGGCCTCCCTATGGAACAGTTTCTTCTTACTCTCAGCCTTTCGGGATATCTCAGCCTTTCGGGATATCCCTTTACAGGGGGAGAGGGTGGCAACTATCCCAATATAGAATACTGTTGGTTGCAGTTGGCTTTCTGTAGATATTAGTTGCCAAGCTCTCCCCCCATTTGGAGACCCTCACATCCAAGAAGGTGATGGAATATTTATGGATCTCATAAGTGAAACCAAGGCCAATTTTGTTAACATTGAGACTGTCAATGAACTGAGTGAATTCAGTGCTGTTACCATTCCACAGGATGAACACGTCGTCAATGTAACGAGTCCATAACATGATTTTATCGTGCAACCACATTTGGTGGTCAGGGAGCGATGTTGTCCTCCCACCAGCCCAGAAATAAATTAGCAAAGGTGGGGAACATGGGCTCCCCATTGCGGTACATCTGAGCTGGTGGTACAGACGTGCATTGAATAAGAAGAAATTTTGTGTGAGGACAAATCTCAGGAGATCGAGAATAAATTTGTTGTGGGACCTACAGTGAGTACCACGAGTGCGTAGATAATAAGCTACTGCTCGCAATCCATTCTTATGGGGGATACTACTGTAGAGGGATTCTAAAATCGATGCTGGCCAACATGCAAGAGGAATCAACATTGATCGTTTCGATTTTCCTCAGAAAGTCCATTGTATCCCTCGTATACGATGGCAATGTGAGTACAAATTCTCTCAATACAAGATCTAAATAGATACCACAGTTTTGTATTAAAGAGTCAACCCTTGAATGGATGACCTCGCAGAGGATTATTCCCTTTATGTACCTTAGGCAATCCATAAAAGGTTGCGATTTGTAGATTTTCTGGTAAAATAAAATGAAACTCTGCTTGACTAATCACCTCCTTGTCGATCCCACCCATAAGAATGCTTTTCAATTCCCTCAGGTAGCCAGTACTCGGGTCAGATGTAAGGATCTCATAACCCTCCCTATCTTATAACAGATCAAGACACATTCCACGGTAATCCTCATGACTCAAAATGACCAGATTGCCACCCTTATCAGACGGTTTTATAACAATAGATTTGTCTCTTTCAAGACTCCAAAAGGCTTCTGTGACGAAAGCACCTTTGTCACTGGGAGTTGGAGAGGCCTGCTTGCCAGCCTCTTGTTCCTGTGACTATGGCCCCTGAGACACTATTTGGGAATATTGGATTTCAAAGGCTCTGTTTCTGCCCCATGGACTTTTTACTGGAAATATTTGGGGCATGTGACCATGTGCATGGTGGGGCAAAAATAAGACTTCCAGGAAATTCCTTAACCCCTGAACCAATCTGGGTGATTTTTGGATGGGTTGTTCACCCAGATCAAGGCTATCAGAGGATGTAACTTTTATAGGGATATGTGGTCTTTTGGGGCGTTTTCTGTGGTTGGGAAAAATGAGTATTTTATGCCTGTGAGTAATTAAGTCCATTGTGTTTGTTAAATATATCAAGGGCAGAGTCTATTGTGTTTGTTAAATATGTCACAGGCAATGCCATTGTGTTGTTAATTGCATCACAGACAATGCCTATTCTGTTATTGATTGTGTCACAGGCAATGCCATTGTGTTTGTTGAATGTATAGTTTTTGTGTTTAAACTGTAAAACTGTAAAGGATTGGCTACTATGTTATGTCCTCAGTTACCAAACAAGTCCACGGGGTGGTACCCTTGTTGGAAAATGTGTATAAAAGGCAATGCTTGTGTGGTCAATAAAGAGTTCCTGTTTTGGCCTTCAACATAGAGCCTCGTCTCATGTGTGTGGGGATTGCTATACGCTGTATACTCCCCTGGCTATAACCCCTAGCTCTTGTAAGAGCTGTTCCTTTTCCTTGTTCCTTTGGTGATTGCGGTGTCGAGCGGAGTGCTTTGAGCCCTCAGGAAGCACTAGGAGCATCCATCAACGGAGGTACCCAGTCGGGGTGCCAGGAGATCCGTTACAGCTTCCATCTCACTTATGGATAAATTCTGATGGGAAGGATGTCTGACGTCCACCTTCTCAAGATAAGAGATGACGAGTTGAAGAAAAATGTCAATATGTTCATAATTAAACAAGGTTGGCAATCTGGTACTTGTGGGACGTAAGTTTGTAATTGGACCCTCACCGGTCCCTCTTGAGCCTTCTTCCATGAGGTCAAGGAAGACCTGTAAGTCAGAGAAATCTTCCTCATTTATCCACAATGTATCAACAAGTTTGTCTATTGTTATTTCTAAAAGAATTGTGCCATTTTAGCTTTCTACACAACAGATGTAGATCCTTGATCCAAGTAAAGGGTCTAAAATCTACAGTTGGTACAAACCATAAACCTCTTCCCAACAGACCTATTTCCACATCGCTCAATAGTCATGGGGAGAGATTTATGACCTGTAGGGTGTTGTCAGTGCACGGTTTTCCCTGTTTCTGTCTCGTAATTGATATGGCACCTGGCCCTGTTCTAAAAAAAAAAGACGAGGAAGTATTTACATTGCCAGTGGAAGAGGCCAAGGAGGAGGATAGTAACATACTATCTTGGCCCGTCCCTTGCTTGTTGTTCGGCTCTCTGCCCCACCTCCACCATTTTTTACTTTGCTTTTTATGTAAAGGTCCCCTTTTCCCCTGCCCTCCTTTATTGTGACCTTGATTGGTCTCAATGTCTGACAGGTCAGGGTCAGAAGATGAAATTTCTGATCCAGACAGGGGTATGTCCTTCTTGTCAAGCTGATAAGCCCTGTTCTCCATAAAATCACCCAGATCCCTCATGAACTGCCTATGTTTTCGTTCCTTCAACAGACTCTGGAATCTCGTCTATTGGGATAATTCTCGTCTATTGAAATCAGGGTCCGTCTTAAACTTAAGGGCTATATCAGTCAGCTCCTTCAACCTTCCTGATGTTTTCTCAAATACTTTTCTTTCCTCCTCCAGATTGGCGGGGTTGTGATTTCTGGCACCCTCACCGATCAGCTGTTTATAGTTATAAGAACTCTGCCTTCTCTGATCTGTTTACCTGCTTGCCGCAGCAATATCAGTGGTGAGCAGTGTAATTACAAGTATGGTGTCACCATTCACTTCTATGGGACAGCTCTGTAGTGTTCACTTGAACAGACAAAGCATCCTGATCTTTGCATCCTGCATTGGCTGGAAGTAATTGATGCACATGTACCGGGAAACTTGGTGGGGCAGGTGGGCCCATACTAAGTTTTGCTCTGGGCCTCTATAAGATCTGTGTACGTCCCTGATAAGATAGATCAGTTATGAAATATTTGTTTGATCCATCATCATCTTTCATGATCTATTCAAATCCATGTTTTTTCCCCATCTGTTTTCTGTTAGATATCCATGTTTTTCAATGGATGGAAGATTATACATGTTATACTATTCTATCCGCCAAAAAACAACATAAATCTAATGGAGAAGGACATTGTGAACAGAGTCTTACTCTTGATACCAATTCAGTCATTATTCTATTGCTCTAAATAACAACAACACAATGTTAAAGGGATATTCTCATTTCAAACATTTATGGCGTATCCACAGGAGGAAAGATGTGTATTTTACCTATGGAACCTATACATGTCTAGAACAGGGATTCCCACATCGCCATCCAACCTCACAGTGTCCCTCTGGACACCACAACTCGGTAATAGGGGGTTTACGGATCCAGACAAGATGACTGAGCTACTCTGTTTCCTTAACTCTCATTAAAAGGGAAAGTGAATTATAGAAAAGCAGTAGAATAGTGAGCTACACAGCTTCCGCATCTCAAGTTCCGTTCTGTTTGGGTATGGTATTATATAGTAGCAGTATGTCACGACCAGCTCATACTCATTGAATAATATAACAGGTAATTTGCGCAGTAGTTGGTGTTATATTAAATATGGGTATTTGGAGACTTTATTAACTAAATAATACGTTGTAATACTTTATATTTGTGCTCCTTTAGGATGTGCCACAACTTGTAACCATTACTAGAGGCGAAAAGGGAGAATGAGACCCAGACCTGATATCAAACATTCATAATGTGCCAGCCGGTCACCTTCTGCTAGTTCTGATCAAGTGGGCTGGTGATTTAAACATGTTTCCTTGTTTATTCTGCTGCCTAGGACGTCCAGGTTCATATGAAGAAGTACAGTGTCATTCCTGCTTGTTGCCAACATTCCTGCAGGTAATAGAGCACAGGCTTATAAAAAATCCAGCTGGACAGTAACCTTCTATAAATGACTTTCAGATGTATAGAACCAAAGTACTTTGTTCTTGTAAAGGGAAGAAAGAAAATATTATGGCACCCTCTACCCAAGATCTAACCGGATGGTGGAAATGCATTCACTATACATGGATTTTATGTGCATTCATCAGAATTGTAACTTTGCATAGAAGGGTGAGATTTATGTCTGAGAAATGATACAGTATTCTGCTGTAATATGGTCTAATATTAGGACTGTTACTAGGAATATAAAGACTTTACTGGTTCTCCAAGATACTCTTAAATGAACCCAGTTCAGGACTGGGCCATTTTTCCCTGTCTTTAACTAGACACATTTTTCGCTTTTTTTGTACATGTAACTTCAAAAGCAATAACTCTTTTTTTCCGTTCAGTTATTTAAATACGTTTGCATAATTTTTTGATAATGCATGGGACTTTGTTTTTACATCATATGTTTTTCTTAATCTTCTTCTCAACCAGACATATTTTTGGTCTCCATGGACCGCTCATGTATTCATTGACTTTATAATGTGTGTATTTACAAAGAAGGGGTTTTCCAAGGACTGTGGGTCTGTGATGAAACCACAGAAGCATGCCCTATTTTTGTCCGTGTTTAAGAATCCCTCATGCACATATAGTCTATGGGTCTGTGAAAACAATAAACACATGGATGTTCGTAGTCCGTGGTTTTCAAGGATCACTACTAGGAGGTGCTCTGGAAATGAATTTTCAGCCTAGCAGTGTACATGGAATATGGATGACACACAGAGGGCAAACAACTGCCGAATGGACCAAACAATGATTCTTCACGGATGAACCACTAACCATCTTGTCACTAATGTCATCATGGAAATGGACATGTGAAAAAGGCCTAAGGGTCAAGCTTGGTCAGAAACAGGGATTCTATCCAAGAAATCAAGAAACACCAGGAGCACATGGGACCTGTAGAACAAAACAAGGAAAACTGTTACAACTTCGGTTTCAATTTTCCTTGTCCTGATGACATCACCTGTTCTTCAACATCTCACAGAACATTGCCAGAATCTGTACCTTGCTCCTGTGCCTCTAATGGGTTGGCAATAAGTATTACATCAGTACCTTTGACTCCTAATAAACCTGTCAATCAGTCTTGTTTTTTTCGTAGATTGTTATCAGAATAACAAGGATACCTTTCTGGTCAGTAGAACAGGCAGAATTCAGATTTTCTGTTGTAATTATGATTCAAGGTCTTAGGTTATAACATAACCCAAGTTTTCTATGAAAGCCAACATGAATGTCAACTCTGCTTCCCTTCAAAGGACTTGGCAATGCATGCAGCGACTGAGAGCAGCGTAGCTTAAAGCTTTTGTGTGTTTCCAGTTACCCAGCAGACAGGTATGTTTTCATATTCATCACTTTTAATTATTCCACACTTGTACTGGTACGCTAATCTTGAAATCTATTCTTTAAGGCTCCACAGACTACCGTCATCCTATACATTCAAGCTCACTTTAATTTACATCTGGCAACCGACTTGGAAACCAATATTTTACAGCCTTCCCTGTGGCTTCAGAATCGTAATTGCTTGTAAGGTATTTAGGATCATACAGTATGAAAACTATAGCTAAAATTATGTAAATTGCATGAGGGAGCATGAAAACTCAGCCATACGTAGCAGAAAGATACACATCTACAGACGAGCATGAAAACAGAATACATTTCAGACAATTTTATTTCCTCTAGTATAACGTCAGTTTTATTCTTAACAGGGAATGTCACTAACAGGATGCTCTAAGGATCTATTCACTTGATGGTATGTGAATTACTCTGGCACATGCATTGGGAAAGCTGTTGGCCAAGCATAGCCAAAGTCTCACATTCATTTGGTGGAGGCCTAAAGGGTGTACTTTTTTTTAACATTGTGGCAAATTGCCAACATATTTCATTGCATGATATGTTATGGGTATACATCTGAGGTGTACATCGAGGAATGCCTTTGATTAGAGATGAGCGTTTTGAAAAATTTAAATTCGGCAACTTCGCTGAAGTTAGCCAAGAAATTTGATTTGCTACAAATTAATTTAGCACGAATCGCTATACATCAGGTATACCCAGGCCACTCTGTATGGTATGGACACATGGAGCGGCCATGCTGCAGGTGGGTTGTGGCCATGCAATAGAATGTGTCGGCAGATAAGAATTATTTGGCCCATCTAGTCTTCCCAATATATTGAATACTCAGTAGTCAGTATATTGGGCAGACTAGATAGGGCAAATGGTTCTTATCTGCCGACACATTCTATGTTTCTATGTTTCACTGGCATACCCACTTCTGCAACCCCAGCGCTCCCCTGCCCTACAGGTGGGAGCCCTCTTCTGCCATCTGCTTTTCCTCTTTTTTCAGATCATCTCATATGGATAAAAATATGTCATCAGGAACATCCTGCTCCTCCTCTCTCTGCATCTTGATGACTTTTTTAGGAACTAAAACCAGCAAAAGATGAGGATGGTGATCATTAAGACCTGGCCCCCATAAGGGATGCAGACTTGGCTGGTACGCTGGCACCAGAATAATAAAGGCTTCTATCTTATTGGTATTGAATTACATTTATGGCTGATGAAGGAATTAAGTAAATGTAGGAATAAATCCATAAAACGAATGCAGAATAAGAATAAGTCTGCCTCCACTCTCCCTGCACTCTCCCTCTCCTGTACTCTTCTATTAATTGTTTTCAGCAACACTGTCCCTAGCACATGAGTGCTTGTCACGTCTTTCCCTATGCTCAGCTCACAGGACAATGGCGGAGACAGCATGGCATAAGGGTTTTATAGGGCTGTGACATCACAGGGAATGGCTATCTGTGCATTGGCTGGCTGCAAGGCATTATGGGTGATCTCACATTCCGGGGCCTCTTACTTATTTAGTGTTCCTAAGCGTCAGACCAAATTTTGCTTTGAATGCTTCGCTCAATACTACCTTTGATGCATGACCAAGTGTGGTGTGAACAGAGCTAATCATGTAGCTGAAACATGTCAGCTAATGACAGAACTCTTTATGATTTGACAATTAGAATTTCACTCAAAAAGGCTAGGGCGACATAAACCAATAGAGAGAACGGCCAGGTGGAGTTACATCAAGATCTACTGGTTCCCTGAAATTTACTGGTAGGTTGCAGCTACAATTTTAGGTCACTAATGCAGTCGGTGAAGTGTGGCTGTCACTGCTGTCACTGGTATCTTTTAAAGCAGTGGTCCCCAAACTTTTTTGCACCATAGACCAATTTCATGCAAGACATTTCACCTGTACCAATCTTAAAATTCTTATAGTACTCATGAAACATGAAAGATGTGTTTTGATTGGCTGCCATGGGCAACTGTTGTCTTTTTTTAGCCAATTTTATAAATATTGCCCACTGTATTTATTGAGTAGGATAGTGGCTGGATGTGCAGGAATTATTGGGCAAAAATGTGACAGTGGTGGCCTAAGTCAGTGATCGTACAGAGGGTGATGCCTGAGGCACCCAAATGGACCTACTGATATGATACAGAAAGAATGCATACAGACTGTGCTGGTAGGTGCTGCAGCTGGTGGGACAGAGAGCCAGCAGACTCCTGCATTACTGTTAGCTAGTGAGTGGAGGTGGGTGATGCTCACAAAATGGGCATTGCCTCAGGGTCTAGACAGTCAAGCAGCTTAGCACCGCAGTGGAGAGGGTAGAGGTATCCAGATTGCATTTCCTAGCATTTGCAGCCTGGAGCAGCGGAACACCTGTAGACAAACCTTGCTGAAAGTAAATACCTGCTATAAAGTGGCATTGGAACTGTATGTGGAGAATGTGCCATCAGGAAAGAGAGATACCGAAACCCAATAAACACCTGTGTATCAGTGTGTTATGAGGAAAGAGTTGCCATTTCCTGTCAAGCTGCAAAGCCATCTTTGTTGTCAACCAGAGGAGGACTTCTAAGATTGTGTTATTTCTCAGAAGCTAGGTGCAATGCCTGCAGAGAAAGACAAATTATACCTTTCTTATCTAATACATATTGTGCTAGCAAGGAATCTGTTGTAAAAGGGGTTAGATATTCACCAAACAGAAATACTAAAAAAGAGGGAGTAAGATGTGTACACTGTCTGTATAGTGAGTGCACATATTTGCCATAAGCATGCCTGTCTCCTTGTTAAGCGCTGCAAAACTGACCCTCATTGTGAAAACAAACTCAGAATTCACCGATATTTGATCTGAAAATCAGGTTTGGAATGTTATTTTGTGTGGTTATAGTAGGTATAATGTAAATACATGTGTCTCTGTATAAAAAATTGTCTGACAGGCGGCAGATGGCGGTGGGTCTAGACAAACGCATGGCAACATTAAGACTTGGGTATGTTGGGCTTAATGTCTGGCCCTGTGCCATAAGAAGTATTTACCAACAAGTGACATTGACAATATGGCACACTATTTTAATGTACAGTGAAACACACGACTATTTAATTTAAGCCTATATGAATGCTGCTTGAGAATTCTGCTTACAGACTTTTGATTATTATCACGTTAATGGAAAATTGTTTTTAAATGCAATTATTAAATGTTGGGACTTGGGATGAATGTCAAGTTTAATTTCTGTAATAGTATCATGAATTAAATGGGTATGTGAACACTAGTATAATTAAAAAGTAAACTTTCTAAGCTTTTTAAATAAAAAACTTTTATAACAAGGTATATTTTCAAGATCTACTTTCATTATATGGTTATAGGTAGGGAAGCCAACCTGCTCAAGACTGTGAAAGGCAGCTTCAAAGATGTGCTTTATTACATACAGCGCTACAAAACATATAGGGTAATACAGCACCAAATACCTCTTACATCCAGTAACGTCTCCTCCATTGTAGATGTTCTCTTTCCTCATCTTCTCCTTTCAGACCAGACCACCATGATGATGTCTTTCAGCCATCTCTTCTTGTCTCTGCAGAGTTTAACAAACAGACATCTTAGTTTCCTACTATTCCATCATCCCCCCCACCTTCTCAATACCCCACTTCCAATACTGTATACTCTACTTGCCTAATACTATGCTGCAGAAACATTCCCCCTGAAAACTAGTACCACGCAGATAGTTTGCCCTTCTATAATTATTGGCACACAGTGCCCTAAAAAATAACTGTGCCCAGCAAATAGTTCCCCTGGTACTAATAGTGTAAACATAATGTCCCTCAAAAATAATTGTGCTAAGGTGATACTGTGCCAGGGTGCCCCCACAGTAATAGTGCTCCCCAAAGTCCTACCAAAAGAAATAATTATCTGCCAGAGTGCACTTCGTGTTAACAGTGCTCCTAATAGTAGTAATGTTCCCATAGTTCCCATACTAGTTATCATGTTTCCCATAGTTCCCCAGTAGAAAAATGCCCTCTAATGTGTGCCAGTACAAAAATACCTCCTTACCTTGTGCACCAGTACAAAATATACCCCTTATAATGTGCACCGGTGCACAAAATACCCCCTATATTGTGTGCCACTGCTAAAATACCACCTTACAATGTTTGCCAGTACAAAAAATATACCCCCTTATAAAAAAAATGCCCCTTTATAGTGTGTGGTAGTGCATAAAATACCCCCTTATAATGTGCACAAGCACACAAATACCCCCTTATAATGTGTGGCAGTGCAAAAAATGCACAGAAAAGAAGATAAAAATGCAAGCATTATATATGGACTAAGCCCTCATTCTGATGTAATAAAATCTAAGACTCTTGGCCAATGTATTTTGATCAAAACACATCTGTGCCCACTTACCCCAGCCAAGGTGGTCTCAGGTCAGGCAGGCCCATGGTAAACCTATCTATGCCATTGGGCATCTATGTTCAGGAGCACAGACCCTGCACATATAGTGTGCTGCTCCTAGTCACTTCTATGTGCATCCAGCAACCAATGAGAAGAGGAGCAAGCACACCTATATGTACCACCTAATCAAGGCGGTCTGTTTGATAGGAAGGGCAAAAGTACACAGGAATGCTACTCCCAGGGTCAGGTGGGTCGTACGCTAAACCTACCTACGCTAAACCTACCTATGCAACTGGGCATTTGCGCAAAAAATGCTCCTTATAATGCATGACAGTACACAAACTGCCCCCTTATGTGTGCCAGTACAAAATGCCCCTATTTAATGCCCCCAGCAGATGCCCCCATAGTGCTCCTTCCCCCCATGGTGGCCCAACAGCATGGTGCCAACTGCCAAATAAAATACAATAAACTCAAATACCTCCATGCAGCTGTTGGTGATGCAGTGCAGGCCTCTTCCGGGCTATTTCCTGAGTTGTACACTGCCCAGATCAGGTCGCTGCCCGTAATCATCATTGGGGCTCTGATAGGCTGCAGGCATCAGTAGAAAAGGTGGGGCAGGAAGGCATTGCTCCATTGCCATGCATCAGCACCTAACTGTATCGCTGTCCTGAAGATGGCAATACATAATTTGGTGTGTGCCACTGCGAACTAACACCCATATAGCTACTCCCCTGCACAAGGGCCAAATTCAGATATAATTAAATTTACAAGTATGTTTTTAGCGTGCCATGGGTAACCCAAGCAAACATGGGGTCAACATATACAATACAGACCAAAAGTTTGGACACACCTTCTCATTCAAAGAGTTTTCTTTATTTTCATGACTATAAAAATTGTAGATTCACACTGAAGGCATCAAAACTATGAATTAACACATGTGGAATTGTATACATAACAAAAAGGTGTGAAACAACTGAAAATATGTCATATTCTAGGTTCTTCAAAGTAGCCACCTTTTGCTTTGATTACTGCTTTGCACACTCTTGGCATTCTCTTGTTGAGCTTCAAGAGGTAGTCACCTAAAATGTTTTTCACTTCACAGGTGTGCCCTGTCAGGTTTAATAAGTGGGATTTCTTGCCTTATAAATGGGGTTCGGACCATCAGTTGCGTTGTGGAGAAGTCAGGTGGATACACAGCTGATAGTCCTACTGAATAGACTGTTAGAATTTGTATTATGGCAAGAAAAAAGCAGCTAAGTAAAGAAAAACGAGTGGCCATCATTACTTTAAGAAATGAAGGTCAGTCAGTCCGAAAAATTGGGAAAACTTTGAAAGTGTCCCCAAGTGCAGTCACAAAAACCATCAAGCGCTACAAAGCAACTGGCTCACATGCGGACAGCCCCAGGAAAGTAAGACCAAGAGTCACCTCTGCTGCGGAGGATAAGTTCATCCGAGTCACCAGCCTCAGAAATCGCAGGTTAACAGCAGCTCAGATTAGAGACCAGGTCAATGCCACACAGAGTTCTAGCAGCAGACACATCTCTAGAACAACTGTTAAGAGGAGACTGTGTGAATCAGGCCTTCATGGTAGAATATCTGCTAGGAAACCACTGCTAAGGACAGGCAACAAGCAAAAGAGACTTGTTTGGGCTAAAGAACACAAGGAATGGACATTAGACCAGTGGAAATCTGTGCTTTGGTCTGAAGAGTCCAAATTTGAGATCTTTGGTTCCAACCACCTTGTCTTTGTGCGATGCAGAAAAGGTGAACGGATGGACTCTACATGCCTGGTTCCCACCGCAAAGCATGGAGGAGGAGGTGTGATGGTGTAGGGGTGTTTTGATAGTGACACTGTTGGGGATTTATTTAAAATTGAAGGCATACTGAACCAGCATGGCTACCACAGCATCTTGCAGCGGCATGCTATTCTATCCGGTTAGCGTTTAGTTGGACCATCATTTATTTTTCAACAGGACAATGACCCCAAACACACCTCCAGGCTGTGTAAGGGCTATTTGACCATGAAGGAGAGTGATAGGGTGCTGCGCCAGATGACCTGGCCTCCACAGTCACCTGACCTGAACCCAATCAAGATGGTTTGGGGTGAGTTGGACCGCAGAGTGAAGGCAAAAGGGCCAACAAGTGCTAAGCATCTCTGGGAACTCCTTCAAGACTGTTAGAAGACCATTTCAGGTGACTACCTCTTGAAGCTCATCAAGAGAAAGCCAAGAGTGTGCAAAGCAGTAATCAAAGCAAAAGGTGGCTACTTTGAAGAACCTAGAATATGACATATTTTCAGTTGTTTCACACTTTTTTGTTATGTATATAAATCCACATGTGTTAATTCATAGTTTTGATCCCTTCAGTGTGAATCTACAATTTTCATAGTCATGAAAATAAAGAAAACTCTTTGAATGAGAAGGTGTGTCCAAACTTTTGGTCTGTACTGTAGTAGTCACCATGCTGCCCTACATCTGTATACTTTATTTTCTTTTAACTAGTTAAAGATATATCCTAAAACATACTCTTATTATTAATATGATTATCTGATTGCATTTTTTGTTAGATTTTTATTATATTTAATTTGCATGGTTAGGAGGACAGAAATTTGCTTAACAGCAGGAACAACAAAGGCTACTTTCACACTAGTGGCAAGGAACTCCGACAGGCTGTTCTGTCAGGTGAACAGCCTGTCGGATCCGTGCTGAACAAGTCGTAGTTTTATTCCGGCCGCCTCTCGGCATGTTTGCCGTGCTGCCACCACACCCCCATTATAGTCAATGGGGCCGGAGCGGTAGTCCAGGGGCACGCGTGCACTAGTAGCAGCATGGATCCGACAGGCTGTTCACCCGCCAGAACAGCCTGCCCGAGTTCCTTGCCACTAGTGTGAAACTAGCCTTAGTAACTTATCTGGCAGAGTGTTGTGGGCATGCTCTGTGACATCTGCAGAGAGTACTGTGCAAGAAGGAGCAGGAGGAGGCGAGCCGTCCATATCAATGATTTCCAATGGTGGATCCTCTGTTCTCTATCTCCTTACAACAGTGGTGTTACCTTGCATTGTAATCCAGCCCCTGCTCCCAGTTTTCACAGCAAAAGCTGAAAAATTGTCCATACAAAAAAGATGTCTGACATGGCGCTGTCAGCTTTCATTGCATTTTTTGGTGACGGTCCTCTTTAATACAGATAATAACAGAAAACGTCTTAAAAAATATCATCAATATAAATATTTAATTTAAAGCTTGAATTCAACAATTGGTTAGTTTCTGGCACTAAAATTCCTTTTAAGAAGTAGAAATTCTGTTCAAGCCATAAATATCCCTGCCAAAATGAAATACAACACTTTCATTGTAGCTACTATTATCTGACCTAGAAGAATTTTGCTCATTTCAATATACTTTGTGGTACAGAGCAGCCTTTCAGTATAATACAGTACATAGCTATGCGCCTTGTGTATTAACAGCACATACATAGTTCCTTTCACTTGGCTTGGCTAATGCTGTACTGTTCATCTCTAAGCCTGTAACATCTTTCCATGGCACTGAATATTACAAATAAAAAGTTATTTGGTGTTTTTCACATGGTTGCAAAAGAGTAAAAAGATCCTCATTGTATTTCCTTTTCTGCTCGGTGGATTTCACTTCCCACAGCCTCTATTTATTTAGGCTTCTGCCCAATCTTTGGCTTCTAGAAATCATGTCAGCTGTCAAGTCATTATTTTGATGTCTCGGTCTGTGCAAAACAAGGTTCTTTTATGTGATCGAATTCAACAATGAATCATGCTGCAAACATTTTAAGAAGAAGAAGCAGGCAACCCGAGCTCTGCTTACCTTGCTTTGTGTTACATATCTGTAAATCAAGATTGATATTGACGATTATGGTACAATGGGTTCTTATTCTGCATAACCTCTAGATTCGGTAACATCATGTAGAGGGCTATTATCTCATATTGCATCTCATCTTTTATTTCCCATGTTTTCAATACTATGGCGTCTGGATTCTCATTGTGTTGCTTTCAATATGTCTTTGTTAATATCACTAAAGTTGGATTTATACAACAAAAATATAAACGCAACACTTTTGGTTTTGCTCCCATTTTGCATGAGCTGAACTAAAAGATCTGGAACATTTTCTACATACACAAAAGACCCATTATTTTCAAATATTGTTCACAAATCTGTCTAAATCTGTGTTAGTGAGCACTTCTCCTTTGCCGAGATAATCCATCCCACCTCACAGGTGTGGCATATCAAGGTGCTGATTAGACAGCATGAATATTGCACAGGTGTGCCTTAGACTTCCCACAATAAAAGGACACTCTGAAATGTGCACAGTTTTGCCTTACTGGGGGAAGGGGGGGGGGGGGGGGGGTTAGAAAACCAGTCAGTATCTGGTGTGGCCACCATTTGCCTCACACAGTGCAACACATCTCCGTGGCATACAGTTGATCAGGTTGTTGATTGTGGTCTGTGGAATGTTGGTCCACTCCTCTTCAATAGCTGTGCAAAGTTGCAGAATATTGGCAGGAACTTGAACACGCTGTCGTACACGCCAATCCAGAGCATCCCAAACATGCTCAATGGGTGACATGTCCGGTGAGTATGCTGATCATGCAAGAACTGGGATGTTTTCAGCTTCCAGGAATTGTGTACAGATCTTTGCAATATATGGCAGTGCATTAACATGCTGCAACATGAGGTGATGGTCGTGGGTGAATGGCACAACAATGGGCCTCAGGATCTCGTCATGGTATCTCTGTGCATTCAAAATGCCATCAATAAAATGCACCTGTGTTCGTTGTCCATAACATACACCTGCCCATACCATAACCCCACTGCCACCATGGGCCACTCAATACACAATTTTGACATCAGCAAACCGCTCACCCACACGATGCCACACACGCTGTCCGCCATCTGCCCTGAACAGTGAAAACCGGGACTCAGTGAACAGAATGCCTCTCCAACAAGCCAGATGCCATCAAATGTGAGCATTTGCCCACTAAAGTCGGTTACGACGACGAACTGCAGTCAGTTCCATACCCCGATGAGGACGACTAGCATGCAGATGAGCTTCCCTGAGACAGTTTCTGACAGTTTGTGCAGAAATTCTTTGGTTATGCAAACCAATTGTTGCTGCAGCTGTCCGGGTGGCTGGTCTCAGACGATCATGGAGGTGAACATGCTGGATGTGGAGGTCCTGGGCTGGTGTAGTTACACGTGGTCTGCGGTTGTGAGGCCGGTTGGATGTACTGCCAAATTCTCTGAAACGCCTTTGGAGATGGCTTATGGTAGAGAAATGAACATTCATTGCATGGGCAACAGCTCTGGTAGACATTCCTGCAGTCAGCATGACAAGTGCACACTGCCTCAATTGTTGCGACATCTGTGGCATTGTGCTGTGTGATCAAACTGCACATTTCAGAGTGGCGTTTTAAGTCTAAGGCACACCTGTGCAGTATGCATGCTGTCTAATCAGCACCTTGATATGCTACACCTGTGAGGTGGGATGGATTATCTCGGCAAAGGAGAAGTGCTCACTAACACAGATTTAGACAGATTTGTGAACAATATTTGAAAATAATGGGTCTTTTGTGTATGTAGAAAACGTTTCAGATCTTTGAGTTCAGCTCATGCAAAATGGGACCAAAACCGAAAGTGTTGCGTTTATATTTTTGTTCAGTGTATGTAAAGCTTTGTCTGAACTCAACCAGACAAAGCACCGATCATTCAGCACATTTTACAACGATGACAGCAATTTATGTACAAATCATTTAAATCAAAGCAAAATAAAATCTTCTTTCATACAATAATCAGGGTCTTTGTTTGCAAATGCCATGTATGCAGCTTGGTGTTTAATGTACATCTTTGGGGGGGGGGGGAAGGTTCACATCAGCGTTATGAATTTCATTATTGCTTTACATTATAACATGGTTATAATGGAAAATAAAGGAATTCATAAGATGGAATTCAAAACGGAAACCTTTAGAGGCATTCCGTTTTGATCCGCCTTAATAGAGGTCTACAGGCAAGCATAACATATTCGTCTGCTTTCCGTTATGTAGGACGAAAAATAAAGTCCTGTCGCACAGGACTTTCTTTTCAGTCATGCATAACAGAAAGATTTGTAACAGTTATATGCGTCCAAAGAAATATATTAGGACAGATATTAGATTCTTAAAGGCTTCCGTTTTGCATTCCATTAAAAAATTCCATTATATTCTAAGTCTGCTACAATGGAACTCCTACCGCTGGTGGGAGTTCCATTATAGAAGGGTTGGCCACTTTATTTTAGGTTTATACATGTCCATAGTAGTGTTGATCGAGCACCAAAGTGCTCGTGTAGAACACTTTGCAATGCTCGGGTGTTCTACCGAGCACCCGAGCACAATGGAAGTCAATGGGAGAGCCCCAGTTACTCCCTGCTCTGAAGAGGGGAGGGTGTCGGGACTCTAGTTTGGCTTGGGAGTCCCCGCTCTGACTCTATATATAGCTATGTCCATATATGGAGTCAGTGCTTGGGGACACCCCAGTGTATTTAAATCTGATTTCTAAAAAGTTTCTGCCAGGATTTGAACTCCCAACATTGTACATTAGAGGCAAGGACCTTATCCACTTAGCTATAAAGCTGAATACTTAACTGTGTCAGAAAAACCTCATAGAAGTTTCTGATGTAGGGAGTATTCCTATTCAGCAGAAGACTTATTTTATATTTCTGTGCAGGTTAACATGTAGCTGTATAGTGTAGTGGTTAACATCCTTGCCTCTAATGTACAAGGTTGAGAGTTTGAATCTCTTCAGAAACATTTTATATATATATTTATATATAAAAAGTCTTTAGCCATAATATATTTACATATATAATTATATATTTAGAATATGTGAATATATTATGGCTAAAAACAAGACAACGACCCAAAGAATACTTCCAAATCAACAAAGTAATGGCTTCACCAGAAGAAGATTAAAGTTTTGGAATGGCCCAGCCAGAGACCAGACCTGAATCCGATTGAAAACCTGTGGGGTGATATAAAGAGTGCTGTGCACAGGAGATGCCCTCGCAATCTGTCAGATTTGGAGTGTTTTTGCAAAGAAGAGTGGACAAATCTTGCCAAGTCAAAATGTGCCCTGCTGATAGACTCATACCCAAAAAGACTGAGTGCTGTAATAAAATCAAAAGGTGCTTCAAACAAAGTATTAGTTTAAGGGTGTGCACACTTATGCAACCATAGTAATTTATTTTTATATTTTTTCTTCTTCTTTCTTTTCTGAGTTGTACGGTTTATAGGTCACATTAAAAGGTGGAAAAAGTTCTGAAATGATTTATCTTTTTCTCCTATTTTTACATCACAGAAACCTGACATTTTAAACAGGGGTGTGTAGACTTTTTATTTCCACTGTATACAGTCGGGTCCATAAATATTGGGACATCGACACAATTCTAACATTTTTGGCTCTATACACCACCACAATGTGATGGTTTTGAAATGAAACGAACAAGATGTGCTGTAACCGACTGTATAACTGCAGACTTTCAGCTTAAATTTGAGGCTATTTACATGCAAATCAGGTAAACGGTGTAGGAATTACAACAGTTTGCATATGTGCCTCCCACTTGTTAAGGAACCAAAAGTAATGGGACAGAATAATAATCATAAATCAAACTTTCACTTTTTAATGTTTGGTTGCAAATCCTTTGCAGTCAATTACAGCCTGAAGTCTGGAACGCAAAGACATCACCAGACACTAGGTTTCATCCCTGGTGTTGCTCTGCCAGGCCTCTACTGCAACTGTCTTCAGTTCCTGCTTGTTCTTGGGGGATTTTCCCTTCAGTTTTGTCTTCAGCAAGTGAAATGCATGCTCAATCGGATTCAGGTCAGGTGATTGACCTGGCGATTGCATAACATTCCACTTATTTCCCTTAAAAACTCTTTGGTTGCTTTTGCAGTATGCTTTCGGTCATTGTCCATCTGCACTGTGAAGCGCCGTCCATTGAGTTCTGAAGCATTTGGCTGAATATGAGCAGATAATATTGCCCGAAACACTTCAGAATTCATCCTGCTGCTTTTGTCAGCAGTCACATTATCAATAAATACAAGAGAACCAGTTCCATTGGCAGCCATACATGCCCACGCCATGACACTACCACCACCATGCTTCACTGATGAGGTGGTATGCTTAGAATCATGAGCAGTTCCTTTCCTTCTCCATACTCTTCTCTTCCCATCCTTTCACTCTGGTACAAGTTGATCTTGGTCTCATCTGTCCATAAGATGTTGTTCCAGAACTGTGAAGGCTTTTTTAGATGTCGTTTGGTAAACTCTAATCTGGCCTTATTTTTTTTGAGGCTCGCCAATGGTTTAGATCTTGTAGTGAACCCTCTGTATTCACTCTGGTGAAGTCTTCTCTTGATTGTTAACTTTGACACACATACACCTACCTCCTGGAGAGTGTTCTTGATCTGGACAACTGTTGTGAAGGGTGTTTCCTTCACCAGGGAAGGAATTCTTCGGTCATCCACCACAGTTGTTTTCATGGTCTTCCGGGTCTTTTGCTATTGCTGAGCTCACCGGTGCGTTCCTTCTTTTTAAGAATGTTCCAAACTGTTGTTTTGGCCACTCCTAATGTTTTTGCTATCTCTCTGATAGGTTTGTTTTGTTTTTTCAGCCTAATGATGGCTTGCTTCACTGATAGTGACAGCTCTTTGGATTTCATCTTGAGAGTTGACAGCAAAGCAACAGATTCCAAATGGAAATAGCACACTTGAAATTAAATCTGGACCTTTTATCTGCTCATTGTAGTTGGGATAATGAGGGAATAACACACACCTGGCCATGGAACAGCTGAGAAGCCAATTGTCCCATTACTTATGGTTCCTTAACAAGTGGAAGGGACATATGCAAACTGTTGTAACTCCTACACTGTTAACCTGATTTGGATGTAAATACCCTCAAATTAAAGCTGACAGTCTGCAGTTAAGGCACATCTTGTTCATTTCATTTCAAATCCGTTGTGGTGGTGTATAGAGCCAAAAATGTTAGAATTGTGTCAATGTCCCAATATTTATAGACCTGACTGTGTATATATATATATATATATATATATATATATATATATAAAAATCATACTTCTGATATACTGTATATGAATGCATAATATGTGGGAAACTACTACTGATGTTTTTAGCCATAATATATTTACATATATTATATATTTTAATATATAATAATATATGTAAATATTTAATGGCTAAAAACACACACACAAACATACATATATATATATATATATATATATATATATATATATATGTATATATGTTTCTGAAATGTTTCTGCCAGGATAGCTGAGAGGATAAGGTCCTTGCCTCTAATGTAGTATCTTTTCAGAAATAGATGCTAAGGCTACTTTCACACTTGCGGCAGGACGGATCCTGCAGGCTGGTCTCCCTGTCGGATCCGTCCTTCCGCTGTTTCGCCGTATCGCCGAATAGTCAATGGGGACGGGGGCTGAGCTCCGGCACAGCACGGCGGTGCACGGCGAAAGCCGCCGGACTAAAAAGTCGAAAGTACCCTAAATTACATTTAAATACACTGACTCAAGCATCGCGCTCACGCACACGTGGTATTCAGCTGAACTTCGCGATGTGCTGAGCATAGCGATGCTTGAGCCGAACTGGTGTTCAGCCGAGCATGCTCGATCAACACTAGTCAATAGTAATGTGCTTTACAGATTAAACTCGAAAAATTTGAATATTGTGCAAAAGTAAATTTATTTCAGTAATGCAATGAAAATTAGAATATTGTGAATAGGTTCCATATTCTAGGCTCAAAGTGTCACACTCTAGTCAGCTAATTAATCCATACCCCCTGAGCAAAGGGTACCCGAGATTGTGACTTTGGGGGTTTTCATAAGCTGTAAGCCATAATCATCCAAATTATAACAAATAAAGGCTTGAAATATCTTGCTTTGAATGTAATGAGTCTTATTTATTAGTTTCACCTTTTAAGTTGCATTAATTAAATAAATGAACTTTGCACGATATTCAATTTTTTTAAATTTCATCGGTATATGGTCCTTTCTAATATAACTTTATTTAATAATTTAGGCAGTTTTCTAGATATTTGAAGCCAAAGGCACTCACCCAGGATCCTGGAGCAGAATGGGACCCAACATTTATCATGAAACCTCCATTGAATCACACCTTACTGAATTTCAAATGTTTAGACCTGTGCATGTGCAGATGGTACCCAGTTTTTTTTTTTCCACCAGTGGCACCTCTTCTCTAAATGCAGCCCCTTCCCTGACAATCTGCTAAAATGTAATATTTCACAGAAAATAACAGACGGTAACACCATGTATACAATCTCTACAATGGGAGTTGCTTATTGTTGCGTCTCTATGTCCTTTGTACATTGTTACCCTATGCAGACAACCCCTTTAATATGCAATGGAAAATATAGCAAAAAAACACGGAATGTTATCAAATTGACTGTACATTTTTATTTGATCAACTAAACTGTCATTTAGAGCAAAGTAACAAAAAATACATCATCTTGTATTACAAAAGTACACAAAAAGAGCAAAATAATTCCAACAGCATTTAGAGTGTAAACTGCTACTGTAGATGTTTGTGCCGTGTAAATGTTCCATATTTTCTTGACTATACTATGATTTCAAGAGTCACTGTAACCAACCAATGTAACTTATTTAAAATTACATATATACTACAAAAAAATCTAAATCTATACATGATGTAGTTTTATTCCAGCCGCCCCTCGGCATGTTTGCCGTGCTGCCGCCGGAACTCCAGCCCGCCCCCATTATAGTCAATGGGTCCGGAGCGGCACGAGTACACTAGCGACAGCACGGATCCGGCAGGCTGTTCACCCGCTGGAACAGCCTGCTGGAGAAGGCTGCCGCTAGTGAGAAAGTAGCCTAACTTGGAAAATGAACACAAAAGTTTAATTTGATTTCATCGTATTCTAACACTAAGAAAACTAACAACTTCCTAACACATCCATCCAGTAAGTGCAATGTTTTCTAAAATGAAAGTACAAAGTATGCATGCACCGTCACGTAATATACAGTTTCAGAGCAGTCTACTGCTTACTAAAATATAAAGGACATAAACGACAAAAAATACATGAAAAATAAAAAAATGCCAACTTTATTGAATACATAAATACTGCATTTATTTAAAAAAAAAGCTGGATTAAAAATGAATCTCAAAAAATAGGACCCAGACCCTCCCCCACATATGTTATACCTACGAGATCAAAATACAATGATTGGAAATTCACAGGTAGTGAAACAGAGGTCTATACTCAATGCGCCAAATCATTTATAGTAAACATAAAGTCCATAGCTAGCAATCAAGACTGCATAACCATAATAGGCTAAGAAGAGAACAGGAGGAGACCAGTGTCCACCCCATTGGAAGGTGCGTTAGTTAAATTAGGTTTGGATAATGAGCAGTGCCACCCCCAGCCAAAATGCATGCCAGGGTGGATGCCTGACCCCTCCTGTTCCCTTCTTGGCCCATTATGGGTATTCATTGAGCCTTGATTACTATGTAGTGAATACTATGTAGTATATACACTTTGGAGGTCATTTATTAAACAGAAATACACCTAAATTAGCTGTATTTCTGGAGCACATTGCAACATCTGTTTTGGGCGTAGAAAATGGTCTAAATATAAGACAGCTAGGATGTAGGATCCGCCGAAGTTATGTAGAGGCCGGATCCACCACCAGGTATAGGGTTTATTATGACCGGTGTGCAAAACACCAGTCTTAATAAATGTGCCCCTTTATTTTTACTATAATTGATTTGGAGTATCAAGTTAAGACTGAAGTTTCACTACCTGTGAGTTTCCAATCATTTTATTTTGACCTCTTAGAGTTTACATACATGATGTCTGCTGTGGCAGATTTAGAGATTCATATTTAATGCAGTTTTTAATTGATGTGGTATTTATCTATTCAATAAAGATGGTATTTTTTCCATTTGCAATATGATTTTTTCATTAGTGTCCGTTTTCTTACATATTGTGGATAGTGTTGATCACGAATATTCGAATTTCGAATTTTTATCGCGAATATAGCCACTTCGAAAATTCGCGAATATTTCGAATATAGTTATATATATTCGTAATTTCGAATATTCGTTTTTTCCGATTTTTTTTTTTTTTTTTTTTTTTTTTTTTATCAGTACACATGATCCCTTCCTGCTTCTAGCTTGTGGGCCAATAAGAAGGCTGCAATATACTTGACTTTAGGAGTAGTGATGAGCGGCAGGGGTCATATTCGAAAATGCACAATTTTTTTTTCTTGAAAAAATCGGCAAGGTAATTATTGTGTAATATGCGAATTTTCGTAATTTGAATTTTCGGATTCGAATTTTTATTGCGAATTTTTCAACTTTAAGACAAAGAAGATTATAGCACTATGTTAGCTAATTTGCTCTATATTCGTTTTTTTCGAATATTCGCTATATTGCTATATATTCTTGTTTTAGAATATTACAAATATTCGAAAAAACGAAGTTATAGCAATATAGCGAAAAATTCGAAAAAAAACGAATATAGAGCAATTAAGCTAATATAGTGCTATAATCTTCTTTGTCTAATAGTTGTAATTTTTTTCTCATCTGAAGTTCAGATTGGAAAAAAATTACAACTATAAAAAAAAATATTATAGCACTATATTAGCTAAATTGCTCTATATTCGTTTTTTTCGAATATTCGCTATACTGCTATAAATTACGAATATTCGAAAAAGCTGTTATAGCAATATAGCGAATATTCAAAAAATCGAAAATAGAGCAATTTAGCTAATATAGTGCTATAATCTTTTGTTTTTTTCGTGAAAAAAATCGGCAAGGTAATGATTGTGTAATATGCGAATTTTCGGATTCGAATTTTTATTGCGAATTTTTTAACTTACAACTATTAGACAAAGAAGATTATAGCACTATATTAGCTTAATTGCTCTATATTCGTTTTTTTCGAATTTTCGCTATATTGCTATAACTTTGTTTTTTCGAATATTCGTAATTATAGCAATATAGCGAATATTCGAAAAAAACGAATATAGAGCAATTTAGCTAATATAGTGCTATAATCTTCTTTTTATAGTTGTAATTTTTTTCCAATCTGAACTTCAGATGAGAAAAAAATTACAACTATTAGACAAAGAAGATTATAACACTATATTAGCTAAATTGATCTATATTCGTTTTTTCGAATTTTCGCTATATTGCTATAACTTCGTTTTTTCGAATATTTGTAATATTCTAAATCAAGAATATATAGCAATATAGCGAATATTCGAAAAAAACGAATATAGAGCAATTTAGCTAACATAGTGCTATAATCTTCTTTGTCTTAAAGTTGAAAAATTCGCAATAAAAATTCGAATCCGAAAATTCGAATTACGAAAATTCGCATATTACACAATCATTACCTTACCGATTTTTTGCAAGAATTTTTTTTCGAATTTTCGAATATTCGAATATTCGACGAATATTCTAAAAAATATATTCGCGAAATATCGCGAATTCGAATATGACCCCTGCCGCTCATCACTAATTGTGGAGTAGAAGTGTTCCTTTAGGTCTTTATGTGGTGGACATTTTGATGTTTGCCATCAGTATTATAGGTAAATGTGATCTTGTTATTTTTGGCACCAGCAGTTGTCTTTCTTCTTTTTTGGTATGATGCCTTGTAGTAGACTGCCTGTACATTATTGATTTGGACAGTCTATGATTGTATACTGTGGTTATATTATATTCTACTATTGTATTGTGTATATAACTTTCAAAAACAGGTTAAAATGCAACTGCAGATAGTTGAATCAAAACCTGTCTGTCTGTTACATGTGGCTTGTGCCCACCGCTGCCCTACTACTAAGGCAGGCACGGGTGCCACTTCACTCACCCTGTTTCTGTCATAGTTCCAGCACTTGGTGCCAGTGTCCCGGGTGTTTATTGTGGATATTCTTCATTGAACCTCACCTCATTCTGCAGTACTGCAAGGGTTAAACCATTCTTTGGCTGTGTGTGCAGATGCTAGGCTGTTTCTAATCAGCTTCTGCTAGATATATATATATATATATATATATATATATATATATATATACACACACACACACACACATACACACAGTATATATAAACTGTCCGCTGCCTGCCCTGTGGCCGATTACCATATTCACACTTTGGTGCCTGCCCTGATCTCAGACTTATTTCACACATTTACACAAACACCGCTTGCCCTCACCTTACTACGAGTTTTGCCTGATCCCTCGGTGCCCTACACCGGTGTCTCTGACCCCCATGGGTCAGCTGTCAACCTCACCAGGACTACTCCAGGTGGCGTGGCCTGATGGCTCCCCTGCAGCGAAATCCAGATCTCTGTATAAGGGGAATACCAGGATAATGCCTTTAGGTTTAGCCCAAAGTCAAACAGGTTGGTTGACATGGTGGTTCCATATCCACTCATTGTAACACTATCATAACATTTTGTTTTATGTAAATCCTTTATTAACGTACTATGTGCACAATTGCTAAATTACCATTTTAGATTGTAAAAAGAGTTATGCAATTTAAAAAAAATCAAGTTGAAATTGTTTTCTTTTACAAAAATGTTATATTTTTGTCATTCTGTGACAATGTATTGATTTTACACTTACTGTACTACCACTTCTAAATTAACCCCAGTCTTTGTTAGCACTATTCTGTCTTCTAACGGCAGAAAAGAGACAAATCCCTAATACCAATCCACCACTTGATGGCCATCTCTTTAGTTTTGTACACTGAGAAATGGTGTCAAGTATAGACACCACCTTTAAAATAATATAGTAAAAATATGTCCTACAAGTGGGAACATATAGATATTTCTAGTAGTATATCTCTAGTTCTACATCAAAGAGTAAATAGAGAAAATAAATATGTCCCGGAGGAAGGTGCTACATAGGTTAAACCCAGGGTCGGGCATGAAGATTTAGCCTAGGTGTGATTTTAGTTGATTAGCTTGTTTTACTAACTCCCATATCAGTATATAAAGATTACCATATTTTTTGCCCTATGAGACGCACCAGCCCATAGGACACACCTAGGTTTTAGAGGAGGACAATCAGAAAAAAATATTTTCCATTACACCTCAGGTCAGACCAGCAATCAGACCCCAATGTTAATCAGACCTCAGCTTACAGCCCCAATCAGACCCCAATGTCAATTAGACCTCAGATCAGACCCCCAATGCCTTAAATCAACCCCCCAACCATCAGCCATCTATCAGCCCTCGTGTCAGCCATCAGCCCTCATGACAGCCATCAGCGCAAATAAAATTTAAAAAAAACATTTACCTCTCCTGCTCCTGGACACCACCACTCCTCACCTTCGCGATCCTCTTCATCCTGCTGTTGGCTGTGCTCTGTGAACCAGCGCGCACAGCGTGAGGTCACAGAGTGCCCTCACGCTGTGCGCAGCCCTGCACAGCTGACAGCCGAGGACCAGGAAGCGGTGAGTACAGAGCCTTCACCATTTCCCAGTCCTCTGGTACTAATGAGCGCTTCCATAATGGAAGTGCTTCATTAGTATTCGCCCCATAAGACGCAGGGGCATTCTTTCCCCACTTTGGGGGGGGGGGGGGGCGGGGAAGTGTGTCTTATGGGGCAAAAAATATGGTACTTCACTGCACCATCTTTCTTTTCTCCATTTACCGTTTGATGTAGAACTTATAGCATTAAAGTTCTATATGCACCGCTGTACAGTGGATGAGACAACAGCATCGAAAATCATATTAGAAGATTAGAGATTAAATTATAGCGTGCCTGGAGACACTTGTGGGACATATTTTTAGTATATATATATTTTTAAAGATGGTGAGTGAAAACCTGTGTACACTGTTTCCCAGCCTAGATTACAGAAAACCTATTTGGATGGTACATCTTCTAGCCTGAAGATGTCAATGTGTAGAAAAGCAATCTGACCTCATGAATAACAATTATTGGTCACACTAAAAAAATTAAAATTTTGAAAAAAATGGGGGCTAATATACTGTAACTATTGAATATGCATTTATTCTAATTTTATCAATGGACGTTTATAAAGATGGCACAAGCTACCGTCTTGTAATAAATTATTTTCATGAAAGTTCACATACAAAAACTTCAAAAGGTTAGCAAGTTATAAAGTCAGAAAAAAAGTGAAAAATACTAAGTGCAAAAACTGTTCACTTTTCTAATGAATCAGCAAAGAAGTGCAAGGCCACTAAAAGCAAATAAGCTGCAGGTTAAATGATCTTAATGGCTAGAACATTCTCAAAGGCAATTTTTACCATTAGATTTTACTCATGTTGGGTTAAAAAACATTTTTTCATTTGGTCTGCATTAAAAATGTTCAACCATTTTTGTTCTACAGCCTTTAATTTACGTGTATCTGCAGATTATCTTGTTTGACAGTGAATCTCTCAAGGAGCTGCTCTGATGGTTGGATGTGTAGCCCTCATCTCTGAACTTCTGGCTCATAAACACTCATTTAAACCATATTCCTATGAGCTGCCAGGAGTTCAGAGATAAGGGCTACACATCCATCTGTCAGAAAAAGCAAGATAGTCTGCAGCTGCACTGAAAATAAAGGATGTAGAACAAAAACATGTTGAAAAATAGTATTAAATACCAACTGAAAAAAAAATATTCCCCACAAAATGAGTAAAATGCAACGATTAAAAAAAATGCCATCATAGGTGTTCATAGCCTTTAAAACTGAGACATGGGTGGAATTTTACATGGCTGTTAATACAGTTACAAGAGCAGGTACGATGGCAAGCATGAGATTTTCTAGTTTTCCTAAAGCTGTTCATTTATCCATGGGCTCAGCATAATCTCCACCAATGAAGAGATTTGAAGAATTAAAACACAAGTAGTCAAAAATAAACTTCTACTAAGAAATTATTCTTATTAATGAGACACAGCAGATCTCTTTATAGGATTCTATCTACTTTATAATTATATCAGCTCTTATTTCAGTCTTGGAAGGCAACAACTATACAAATATTGGACTCTGGCTAACGGTGCATTGTAAAATGTGGTACTGTTCCTTTGTTTTCTACCCATTAAATAGACCAAAATTTTACTTCTAAAGCAGGTCATATCAATGAGATTTTGTGCATTGGAATGGATAAATCAAGGAGAGTAGCTGTAAGCCAAATGATTATTTTGTGAGAAGATAATGACTCTTAGGTTTAAGAGAGGATGGGAACAGTGGCGTACATAGAGACGCAAGGGCCCCATAGCGAAGATCAAACCAGCCCCCCCCCCCCCCCCCCACAGGACAGAAGGATTTCTGCCTAGACTCTTTTCAATGACCCAATGGCCATTTTTCCACTGCCTTATTTGCTAAAAGTTGTTCCTTTAGAGTGTAGAGTCCTGACCAAGTTTTCACCTCCAGTAGAAGAGGAGATAATCCCAACTAAGACTGGGCCTCCTCTTGCCCTGGGCCCCATAGCTGTTGCATGGTCTACCACTATAGTAGTTACACCCCTGGATGGGGATATTCTTTCTAAGAGGTGAATTGACCATCAAGGAACCATATTTGGTGGACCACTGCACTTCTGATGCAGAGCTCGCCAAGCACCCCCGTCCCTAATTCTGGTAATAGCATTAGATAAAATAAAAAAAATATTTGTAACCCTGTTAAAACAATAAAATTGCCATCCTGATGGAAAACAAAATTTGCTATATAATTACTGTCAAAACTGCTGGTTGGTCCTCTGCACTCCAGTGCGACGACTAAGCCACAGTAACATTTAGTGTAGGGATCCACTTGAAAAAGGCCATAGTGATGTGGTGAGTGGGTTTGTGTATCTTGATCAAAAAGTATTCTTAGTGCCACATGTACAGTTTACTAACCATGTTGAGAAGGAAATGCATGGTTTGTGGATAGGCGATTCATGCTTTTTCTTTAGTTTAAACTATGCAGTGACAATGGGTCATGTCATGTGGCTGCTCTGTCCAGAGGATGTAGGCTTTGTGACATTTGACAAATGAGCTACTGGACCATGCAGCCACACAATGACTAATATTACATTTCTTTTTTACTTTTTTTTGTTTTAGTTTTTTTGCAGGTTGTTCACGGTTTTGAAGTACTAGCCAGAATCCTTCATGTGAAAACAACGTAGAGGAAAAGGTAAAGAAAATAACATTTATACACACAATTTTACAAATGAACCATAATGTGTTGATGACTCTTACAGGGGCCCAGTGGTGAATCTGCAGCACATACTGGAAAACTACAGAAAACTTTAAATTCCAAGAGCATTTAAGACCACGGGGAGAATGCGTCAAAGTCTATATACCAGTTTTCTGGCATACAAAATGAACGCATTTTTGTGCAAGCAGCATATGCGCAAAAATGTGCAACTTATTGAAATTTTATGCCACTCTCACCACACCTCCCATGCACAACAAATGTATGATAATTAATGCCAGAAACTAAATTATAGCACACCTCTATGCCAGCACAAAATTAGAGAGTAGGTTTGCCTTTCTGCCGCACATACTGCCAGAAGATGCACCTAATGTATTAAGAGGCCTCCCATTCTTTATAAATTCCTAGTACTCCTAGTCTGCTCAAAGGGGAAAGAACATTTGAAAAATGCATTACAAAATAAAAGTAGAAGTAAAAAAAAATAAAAAATACTAGCAACGCTTTACAATTGCAGTTTGCAATGGTGCCTCAGAAAAATTAAAGGTCCCATAGACATTAGATGAGAGTTGACAATGGTAGATGTTGGGGAAAATAAGAGTTGGCCATGTTGGATTTCAACATGTCAGGTTCTTTGTTCCTACAGAAGATAAACTGCTGCCAGGCAGGTTTGGCAACAGTTTATTCCCCTCTCCTCATGGAAAACACATGCACCCTCAGTCAGAGTGTGACTGTACATGGGATAGACAGGAGGAATAGCTGTCAGCCAAACTAAAGGAAAGTGAAGGTGCAGCTTATGATGCCATCTTTATGTAGGTTTCTGTGGATTCATGATCTGAATGAGAAATTACATGTATCGTTTCTGTTTTCTCTCATTCAATGTGAGGTGTAGCGTCCCTGTAAGTAATGCTAGTGTTGCATGGAAACAATCGGAGTGACAGAATCATTCACGGTCATTGGAATTTTGGATAGTTTGCAGTATAAATAAGGGCATTTATGACATTTTTCCCTTCAATAAATATTTTATGACATTTCCTTGACATCAAATTTAAAAAACAGCTAGTTTGATGTTTCACTTCTTCCAAATTTTCTGGAGATGAACCATTTAAACATCATCGTATGATACTGTAATGTGTCTGTTAATCCTAGAGATTATGAGGACTAAAGTGGTTGTCCAAGTTATTTTTATTGATGACCTATCCTGAGGATAGGTCATCAATATCAGATGGGCAGGGATCTGACACCCAGCACCCCCGTCAATCAGCTGGTTGAAGAGAAGGCGTACTCTGTGCCAGCGCTGCCTCCTCTTAATTATTTACCTACTCAACGTCGCAACCCAACTCAGCAGCCGTGAGCAGGTGTAGTGTAATTACACCTAAGCTGTTGCGATGGTGAGCAGGTAAACAATGAAGAGGAGGCAGCGCTGACACGATGTGCGCCTTCTCTTTAACCAGCTGATCAGCGAGGGTCCCAGGTGTTGGACCCCAGCCGATCTGATATTGATGACCTAAAAATAACTTGGACAACCCATATAAAGCATTTATTGTATCTAGTGCTAAAAAAAAACAGTAGAAACATAGAAACATAGAAACATAGAATGTGTCGGCAGATAAGAACCATTTGGCCCATCTAGTCTGCCCAATATATCTGAATCCTATGAATAGCCCCGGCCCTATCTTATATGAAGGATGGCCTTATGCCTATCCCATGCATGCTTAAACTCCTTCACTGTATTTGCAGCTACCACTTCTGCAGGAAGGCTATTCCATGCATCCACTACCCTCTCAGTAAAGTAATACTTCCTTATATTACTTTTAAACCTTTGCCCCTCTAATTTAAAACTGTGTCCTCTTGTGGTAGTTTTTCTTCTTTTAAATATGCTCTCCTCCTTTACCGAGTTGATTCCCTTTATGTATTTAAAAGTTTCTATCATATCCCCTCGGTCTCTTCTTTCTTCCAAGCTATACATATTAAGGTCTTTTAACCTTTCCTGGTAAGTTTTATCCTGCAATCCATGGACCAGTTTAGTAGCTCTTCTCTGAACTCTCTCTAGAGTATCTATATCCTTCTGGAGAAGGATAGTAGTCCCTACCAATGCATCAGATCACAGCGGACACAGGCTGGGAAACAGAAACAGAGACTACATTTGTTGTTCTTATTCAATTCCTAAGAGATTCTTTAAAACCATATAAAATAAATAGCATGGCTGTAAAGCATTTCTTTGCTGATAATTTTAAAGTCTACGTTCACCTTTGGAGGCAATTTGTTTATGATTGCATTTCACTCATTTTGGGCAAACATTGTTTTTTTCAATTGGTCTTTATTAAAAATATTAAGCCGCCCTTCGGTCACAAAGGGTTAACTGTTTAGGCTACTTTCACACTAGCGTTCGTCGGTCCGCTCGTGAGCTCCGTTTGAAGGGGCTCACGAGCGGACCCGAACGCAGCCGTCCAGCCCTGATGCAGTCTGAATGGAGCGGATCCGCTCAGACTGCATCAGTCTGGCGGCGTTCAGCCTCCGCTCCGCTCGCCTCCGCACGGACAGGCGGACAGCTGAACGCTGCTTGCAGCGTTCGGGTGTCCGCCTGGCCGTGCGGAGGCGTGCGGATCCGTCCAGACTTACAATGTAAGTCAATGGGGACGGACCCGTTTGAAGATGCCACAATATGGCTCAATCTTCAGGCGGATCCGTCCCCCATTGACTTTACATTGAAAGTCTGGACGGATCCGTACGAGGCTATTTTCACACTTAGCTTTTATATGCCAAAATAATGCAGACGGATCCGTTCTGAACGGAGCCTCCGTCTGCATTATTATGATCGGATCCGTTCAGAACGGATCCGATCGAACGCTAGTGTGAAAGTAGCCTTAGCTGTGTGAATGGTACTTTTTCCTCTCGGTTTGCGATGGTCATCTAATAACCCTTATCTCTAATTTACTAAGAGGTCATGAACACTCATTAAACGCTAGCCTCATATCTCCGGTGTCAAACTCCGGCACGCTGTTCCTGCAGTGACATGCAGCTGTTTGTGTCCGGCTGACTCTCCGGACGGCTGTCTGCCAGAACAGCGTTCGGATCTCCGCCTGACCCCATTATACCTAATGAGGCCTGTGGGTATTCCGTTTGTATCCAGCAGCGCTGGATGCAGAGGATTCCAGAAGGCTGTTCTCTGCCGGAACAGCCTGCAGAAATTCACAACAGATGTGAAAGTAGCCTAAACCACATTTTTATCAGTAAGATAAGAACTGAGCAATAATGAGCGTTTATAAAAGGTCAGATCAGAGATAAGGAGCCCGTCAGGTGAGATGGCTGTGGGAAAAGAGGGAAATTTAGATGGTGCTACTAGAGAAACGAAAGGCAGTACAGAAAAAAGGGTTCCATATTTGTAATAAAGACCAATAAAAAAAAAAAATGCTTAAAATGAGTACAATGCAATAATAAAAAAATTGTCCCCAAAGGTGTACATAGCCTTTAATGTAACATACATCAACAAGGCTTAAAGGAGTTGTCCCACCACAACAACTTATAACCCGGCTCTACAGAATAGGTGACAAACTGTTTGATCGCTAGGGGTCCCCAGTATTAACTGGGCGCCAGACACAGATGCGCGCTATTACTCTTTCCATTCTCTATGGGAGTGCTGAAAATGGGTGAGTACAGCACTTAGGCTACTTTCACACTAGCGTTAATATTTTCCGGTTTTGAGATCCGTCAGGGTCCCAATACCGAAAAAAAATATTCTTCCGTTTGGTCCCCATTAATTGTCAATGGGGACAAAACGTAACTGAACAGAACGGAATGCTACAAAATGCATTCCGTTCCATTCTTATACCGGAGCTTTACATCCTGGGATGCAGAGCAAGATGGATCCATCATGACCCACAATGCAAGTCAATGGGGACGGATTTTCTCTGACAATAGAAAATGGTTCCGTCCCCCATTGACTTTCAATGGAGTTTATGACGGATCAGTCTTGGCTATGTTACAGATAATACAACTGGATCCGTTCATAGCGGATGCAGATGGTTGTATTTTCCATAACGGAAGCGTTTTTGCTGAACCCTGCCGGATCCAGCAAAAACGCTAGTGTGAAAGTAGCCTAAGCTATCTTTATCAATTCTATAAGCTTTAAATGAAGTAGTACACATGCATCACCATTGCTCCATCTAAATGTGGGTTGGGGGAGGTCCCCTGATCCTAATGATTGGTGGGGTCCCAGCGTTGGAACCCTCAGTGATTAAACCAGTCTGATGCATCTTGTGGATAGGTTATTTGTTAAGGTGGAACAATACCATTAAAGTGGTATTCGGATCTTAGACATTTATGGCACATCCACAGATATTGGACTCAGGATGTTTTCAGAACTACAACAGAAGCAAATGGAGATCTGCACAAGTGTGGTCACCTCTTCACTCATAGTGGCCGCGCCACCAAGTGGTATGGGGAGTCAATGGGGATAGGTGTAGGTTCCACGGGTGTGACTCACATCTATCAGATATGCATGGCATATCCTGTGGATAGGAATACTCTTAACTCTTGCGGGTGCATGCTTTATTACAATTAGCAGCAAAAGATGGCCTTTTAAAGGGAACCTGTCATATTGAACATGATGTCCTTTCTGCAGGCAGTATATAAGTTTGTGGGAAAAGATTCAGTATAACTTGTAATTTATTCATTTAACTTAATGCTCATTGTGGGTCCAGGAGAAAAAAAAGGCAGCCATCTTAGTACTCCAGTGGGTGGTACACTTAGGAGTCCTGGGGTTGGTGGCAGCTGTAATGAGTATATGTGGCTTTGTTAAAGAGGGGTCTACTTCAGGTGAGGAAGGGGAGTTTGGGCAAGGGACAGACTGAGTGTGCAAGAAAAGAGGTATCTAGAGCAGTGAGTGAGGAGAAGGTGACAGCCATTCCTGTAACCACTTGACTCCTAAACCCAGAATTAGCACTGATTTAAATTAAGTGAATACATTTCTAGTTATACTGAAGCATTTCCCACAAATATTTACTGAGCTCCTCTTGCTCTTTACTGTTAGGTCTGCACATAGGAAATCATGTTGTATAACAGATTCTCTTTAAACACATACAGTACGTGTCATGTTTGAGAATGTCTTATGTGGTATTAAAGGATCTGGGACCATGCACGGTGCTTGCTCGCAGGTTGGCCATAACTGCTTAAGATATTAGCAACTTATTGTACAATTAAAGAGCTCATATACAAAATACACATATTAAAGCTTCTACCAAAAAAACTTGTAGTTTTACCACAATAAAAAGAAATGATGTGTTGTAAATCTCTATGAAATACACACCTTAGTAACAATGTCTATAAAAGTTTCCTTGTTGAACCTGGGTGGTCCAACAAGAATTTATAGCCTATGTTTCCATTTACTGTTCTGCTATCAGACTTAAAAGCCAGAGATCTGCTAGTGATAACCATTTAGAGTAAAGTTCAGATGATCAACATGTGTAGGTGAAGTAATGCAGTCGCTGTAGATGTGGCTGAGAGCTAAGCTCAAGATTTCCTTCTTTTCTTTATAGAATCGCAACTCTCTTCCTGCTTTTCTTGACTCCTCCAATTCTCTGAGCGCAAGCTGAAGCTCCTGAGATATAGTCCCAGGAATCTCTTCTTCCTTCATGATCCAGTCTAAGGCCATGTGGCTCCTCATTCGCTCATCTAAGGAATACTGGGAGTAGTAGGCAATAACCTCCTGTTTAGTGAAAAAAAAGATAATATATTAAAGAATTTACCACTGAGATAATATTTTTTAAATATATTTTTGTATATTAAATGGGTTTTCTGAGAGTTTGTTTTTTTACTGATTATTAGGGATCTAGGGATGAGAGAACTTCAAGTTTACAGGGGGCATTCGGTCATGCATTCAATCATAATAGAACTCCATAGCCAACACAACGGATCCGTCCATAACAGAAACAGTATGGATCAGTTATGCTGGCCATAGACTTCTATTATGACTGAATGCATAACAGAATGCCTCTAAAAGCATTCCATCATGCATTCCATGATTGCATTGCGTTCTGGTCCGTGGTAATGAAATCCACAACACAATTCAGCATATACCCGAACCCGAACTTCAAAACTTGAAGTTTGCTCATCCCTACTGATGACCTATCCTCTGGATAGGTCATCAGTATCTGATCATTGGGGGTCCCAACACCTGGCAGTAGTGCCACAGGATTCTCTCTGCTCACCAAGCACAGCGCTGTACATTTTATGGTGGCTGTGCTTGATATAGCAGTTTAGCCCCATTCACTTCAGTGTGACCAATGAATGTGATGCCACATGGCCTAGGAAAGGCTGGAGAAGGTTGTGGCGCTCACAGTTTGACTTCTCAAAAAGTTGATCGGCAGAGATCTCGCGTGTTGACCCCACAGATCAGATACTAACGATCTATCTAGAGGATACGTCATTAGTAAAAAACAAAACACTTGGAAAATCCCTTTAATAAACCAACAAATCACTAATTTACTACTTGCAGGTGGAGTCCACATGGTGGATTGAAGGTGGAGCCACAAGATATTGACCACAGTATGACATCTTGGATGGTCTGATGAAGGTCTGTACATAGTAATTATATATCATGATTGCCCGCTGAAGAGCAAATCCCTGGCTGGCTGCAGCTTCCACCACAGGGAGTGCAGAATTATTAGGCAAATGAGTATTTTGACCACATCATCCTCTTTATGCATGTTGTCTTACTCCAAGCTGTATAGGCTCGAAAGCCTACTACCAATTAAGCACATTAGGTGATGTGCATCTCTGTAATGAGAAGGGGTGTGGTCTAATGACATCAACACCCTATATCAGGTGTGCATAATTATTAGGCAACTTCCTTTCCTTTGTCAAAATGGGTCCAAAGAAAGACTTGACAGGCTCAGAAAAGTCAAAAATAGTGAGATATCTTGCAGAGGGATGCAGCACTCTTAAAATTGCAAAGCTTCTGAAGCGTGATCATCGAACAATCAAGCGTTTCATTCAAAATCGTCAACAGGGTCGCAAGAAGCGTGTGGAAAAACCAAGGCGCAAAATAACTGGCCATGAACTGAGAAAAGTCAAGCGTGCAGCTGCCAAGATGCCACTTGCCACCAGTTTGGCCATATTTCAGAGCTGCAACATCACTGGAGTGCCCAAAAGCACAAGGTGTGCAATACTCAGAGACATGGCCAAGGTAAGAAAGGCGAAAGATGACCACCACTGAACAAGACACACAAGCTGAAACGTCAAGACTGGGCCAAGAAATATCTCAAGACTGATTTTTCTAAGGTTTTATGGACTGATGAAATGAGAGTGAGTCTTGATGGGCCAGATGGATGGGCCCGTGGCTGGATTGGTAAAGGGCAGAGAGCTCCAGTCCGACTCAGACGCCAGCAAGGTGGAGGTGGAGTACTGGTTTGGGCTGGTGTCATGAAAGATGAGCTTGTGGGGCCTTTTCGGGTTGAGGATGGAGTCAAGCTCAACTCCCAGTCCTACTGCCAGTTTCTGGAAGACACCTTCTTCAAGCAGTGGTACAGGAAGAAGTCTGCATCCTTCAGGAAAAACATGATTTTCATGCAGGACAATGCTCCATCACACGCGTCCAAGTACTCCACAGCGTGGCTGGCAAGAAAGGGTATAAAAGAAGAAAATCTAATGACATGGCCTCCTTGTTCACCTGATCTGAACCCCATTGAGAACCTGTGGTCCATCATCAAATGTGAGATTTACAAGGAGGGAAAACAGTACACCTCTCTGAACAGTGTCTGGGAGGCTGTGGTTGCTGCTGCACGCAATGTTGATGGTGAACAGATCAAAACACTGACAGAATCCATGGATGGCAGGCTTTTGAGTGTCCTTGCAAAGAAAGGTGGCTATATTGGTCACTGATTTGTTTTTGTTTTGTTTTTGAATGTCAGAAATGTATATTTGTGAATGTTGAGATGTTATATTGGCTTCACTAGTAAAAATAAATAATTGAAATGGGTATATATTAGTTTTTTGTTAAGTTGCCTAATAATTATGCACAGTAATAGTCACCTGCACACACAGATATCCCCCTAAAATAGCTAAAACTAAAAACAAACTAAAAACTACTTCCAAAAATATTCAGCTTTGATATTAATGAGTTTTTAGGGTTCATTGAGAACATGGTTGTTGTTCAATAATAAAATTAATCCTCAAAAATACAACTTGCCTAATAATTCTGCACTCCCTGTATCTTACTGGACTGATTGCTGCAGCAACTGCATTCTTAAAGGGGTTGTCTCTTTAATACATATGGTATAGATATCATCATAATGATCAAACTGCCTGGAACTGGCTTCTGTAACATCTGAATTCTTAATTTAGACTCTTACCCTTCACTAATAAACAAAGTGAAGGGTGAATATATTTTTAGTCACAGATCTAACTAGAGAAAATTGAGAGCGGACCTTCCCCAGCACATGGTTTGTGTACGGCATACTTCCGTATAACACATGGAATTTATTTCACATTTTTAAAAGGATTTAGAACAATGGTGATTCAGCTACAGAAACACAGGATATGCTGCAAAGAGTTTACTTTATAAATCCAGGATGAGAGTGAAATGGAAAGCTGAAGATTTAGTAATTAATTAAGAATGCGTGTTTGGCTACTTCTCGACCTGAAATTGGTTGCAATGTTACGGAGCCAACACATATAAAACATGGTATAAAATACTGTGACGCAGGGAGCAGATGGCAAAACAATAGTCCAACACAAATAAGACAATGTAGTCCATTCAATCCACTCTATTTCGACTTAGAAAACTGAAATGTGAGACTCATGTTATTTGAAAGAAAAGGCACATAAATAGAATAGCTTACATTAAGCTTAATTTCAAATTACAAACATTGGCTCAAAAGAACATAATCCTATGCATAACGTATAGTTAGTAACCTCCTAAATTTTTATAAATTCTATAAAAATGTCTTAAACATTTTATTTCCGTCCATACTGATAATGGTATTTCAGCTCTTCAATCATTTAAAGGGAATGTCTCATCAGAAAATTAAGTTTTTAAGTTGAACATATTCTTAAAGAATTCTTTGTGATTTTTTTTAAAATTTCCATGTCAATATCTATGTTTAAACAATAACCATAAAATCCTGCAGTTTTCCCACTGGCCACTAAGCCTAATAATAGGCGTGACTTCTTGGTCACTACAGATCACTTTACTGGAGTCTCGTGCTCGTCTCATTCAGATCCTGCCTGTAACGGTATAGATTTATTTATTTTATGCACTATATTCCGCAGCGCTTTACAGGCATTAGCATCAAGCTCACAACATACGTTCCCTATCAGTATGTCTTTGGATGTGGGAAGAAACCCACTCAATCATGTGGAGAACATACAAACTGTTGTCCTTGGTTGGATTTGAACCCCGGACAATACAGGACACCAGTGCTAACCACTGAGCAACTGTGCTGCCCATCATAGATAAGACCATTCACAATAGGTGATTGGCAAAGCTTATATATTCGTTCCTTGTACAATGACCTCTGCACAGGGCACAGAGCATGCCTAGAAAACTCTCCCATAAAAGTCAATGAGGTCCCCTCTTGACGATTGTGTTTAGGGACCATGGTGGCTGCCATAAAGCAATTTTCCTAATGCTTTCTAAATACTGTTAAGAACAGCTCGGGCAAGATGGCCGCCCCCCATAATCATGTTCAGGAAATATAATAAAATCTGCAATCAGAAAATAAAAACAAATTAGAGAAAAAAGATGATGTGACGCTATCTGGTTTTAACTGGAAGTTAACATTGGTTACACATATCCTTTAAGCAAGACACTTGACAAAATTAATGAAAGATAGTAAAGTATTACAAATTCAATAAATGCTAATAGCACTAGCACAAAGAGACAGCTTTGAGTTTATGTTCAAAGATATTACAGACCAAATGTATTCATTTATCTAGATGCATTTTGCAAGTATAAAAAGTATAGCACAGTAAACCGTGCAGGATTTACTTGTCAAGAACCTAGAGCCCATGCCTATAATGCTTTAAAAAAATGCACTGAACCAGATTTGTGAACCAGTCACAGTAGACCTCCTTGGCCCTGATTTTACTTTGGTAATCATAGCAGTGAACCTACCGCCAGGTTTCACAGCAGTGCCTTCATTTCTCATGATGCACAAAGAAAAAAGTCCTTCAACAGTCTAGGCTGAGCGCAGCAAAATCTGTATGAAGTAGGTATAAGACCACTCAATGAACCACAGTCCACAATGTAATCAGTCGCTGTTCACACTTTGAGTCTCCTCCAGACTCCCTCTTCATCCACTGTCTCAAGTAGGTAGAACATTAAATCCAAATAGTGAAGTACTGCCAAACAGTGTGCGAAACAGCAGGATTTTATTATACTTGTAAGATCACTGTTCTACCTGCTTGAGAGAGTGGATGAACAGGGAGTCTGATGGAGGAGACGCGAGAAGTGTGAACAGCGACTGATTACAGTGTGGACTGTGGTTCATTGGGTGATCCTACGTTGAAGCCTCGTCTTATGGATACTCCCTTTCCCATAGTAACCACAGTGATAGGTCATCAAAGCATCTGAAGTGGAATTCGATCCGAAGTGTAGGAAAAATTTGATTTGCCACATATCCAAATTTCCTTGTGCTTAGTGGTAATAACAAATCTTTTTTTTAATATACTGCTCCTTCTGCTAGCCAAGTAATGTATGACTTTGGCTCTGCTCCGCTTTTCAGCAAGGACAAGCTTTGTGAGGACAGTCAGCATTTACAGGCCAGCATAGACTTCAAGGAGGTCCACTGCGGACTCCTCTAGGCATGCAACTACTGATGATGACAGTCAGGTGGGAGCATATATTGTGAGAGGTCAGGAACATGCGTAAGAGACAGGTGAGGGTAACAAGTGATGACCAAACAGATGTAGATGATGATGTAGCCAATCGCACGCGAGAACCAGGTGAAGAGGGGGCATAGTCTTCATCATCGGGAGAAGGTGGCAGCACGCCCATGAGACAGTAGGGTGGAAGCGTGCCCCTGAGACAGCAGGATGGAAGTAGTGGGAGATCTGCAGCCAAAATTGGGAGCAGGGTTGCCAACCAGAACATTTTTCTGGACAACTTATCCCAAAATCACATACAGCCAACATTTTTTAAGGACAAACTGGAAAACCATAATTAATTATATAGATTAGTAATACATGTCTATTAGAGATGAGCGAATCGAAGTTAATGAAGTGGAATTCAATCCGAATTTAAGGAAAAATTTGATTCGCACCGAATCCGAATTTTCTCATGCTTTGTGGTAACGAATAGCATTTTTTCCTAAAATGGCTTCTGCACGTGTGAGGACATGGAGCAAGTAACTCTGGGAAGGCGGGATCACCCATAATGCCATGCATGCAGCCAATCACCAGCCAGCCAGCCCCGTGATGTCATAGCCCTATAAATAGCCTCAGCCATCTTAGATTCTGCCATTGTCCAGCGTATTTATTGCAGGGAGAGACGTCTGCAGGCGCTAGGGACAGTACTAGAAAAAACTTAATTGTGCTAAAAATGATTTACAAGTTCAGGGAAAGATTATTGAAGGTGTAGGTAAAGGATAAGGAGGAATCATTCCACAGCATTTAAGTTGAACAGGGTTCGGTAGGGGAGGTTACAGCCTGGGTAATAGGAACAATCCTATTACACCTTGCTGCACTGACTAGGGACCCAAATTGCCATTATACAGCTCTGTAATCCCAGCAAACCGTTCTTGTTATTGGGGTGCAAGTGCTGTTTGATACAGCCATTAACAGGGTTTATTACAAGGAAATATTTATACTTTTTATTTGCCCTTGTGCAGTGCAATTATATGTTCTAAAGCATTTTTTGGCTTGTATTCGTGATAAAAAAAAGGGCTTAATAGCCGTTGTGTGGTGGAGTGCAAAATACTGCCCTTTTTGTCGTGTATTACTGGCAAAAGAAAAATATATTTGCCGTTCACCGATGCAGTTATATGTTCTAATGCCTTTTTGGCGTGTATTAGTGGCACAAAAAAAGTATTTGTCGTCGTGTGGTGAAATGAGAAAATTACAGCCCTTTTTTGGTGTGCATTAGTTGCGAAAAAAAGGGCTTATTAGCGGTTGTGTGGTGAAGTGAGAAAATTACAGATTTTTGGGGGCGTTTTAATTTCCTTTTTAGTTATTTTTTTATCTGATCTAACAGTATGTCAGACAGAGAAGTGCCAGGCCCTGCACAGTGGAGTGGCAGAGGTCGCAGCAGAGTAATAGGGCGTGGCAGCAGGAGTCGCTATGAGAGGCCTGAGCTCCCAGTGTCATTTAGCGGTCGTGTCTAGAACAGCAACCCAGCAGTTCTGGAATGGTCAACTCGGTTATCTCTGTTTTTGAATCCACTCCATTTTTTTTTTGTTTTAGCAATACTGATGGATTACTGACCAAATGCTGACCGAGTAAAGGCAGATGCTCAACAGACAGGATCAGTTTTTTGAGGGTTATTGTTCTGACGGATCAGAGGAAGAGCAAAATAATCAGTGACGTCAACACAAACTTACTACTGACACCCTCTCCACTCTGTCGGGGGGCTCTACTTGTATAAGAGTTTAATATAGAACAGTTTCTCTAGACACCTACAGTCAGGTCCATAAATATTGGGACATCGACACAATTCTAAAATTTTTAGCTCTATACACCACCACAATGGATTTGAAATGAAACGAACAAGATGTGCTTTAACTGCAGACTGTCAGCTTTAATTTGAGGGTATTTACATCCAAATCAGGTGAACGGGGTAGGAATTACAACCGTTTGCATATGTGCCTCCCACTTGTTAGTAACATAGTAGTACATAAGGCCGAAGACATTTGTCCATCCAGTTCGGCCTGTTATCCCGCAAGTTGATCCAGAGGAAGACCCCTCTCTAGTAGCTATAGCCTGTAATATTATTAAGCTCCAGAAATACGTCCATGGCCCTCTTGAATTCCTTTATTGTACTCACCATCACCACCTCCTCAGGCAGAGAGTTCCATAGTCTCACTGCTCTTACCGTAAAGAATCCTTTTCTATGTTTGTGTACAAACCTTCTTTCCTCCAGACGCAGAGGATGTCCCCTCGTCACAGTCACAGTCCTGGGGATAAATAGCTGATGGGATAGATCTCTGTACTGACCCTTGATATATTTATACATATTAATTAGATCTCCCCTCAGTCGTCTTTTTTCTAAAGTGAATAACCCTAATTTTGATAATCTTTCAGGGTACTGTAGTTGCCCCATTCCAGTTATTACTTTAGTTGCCCTCCTCTGGACCTTCTCCAGCTCTGCTATGTCTGCCTTGTTTACAGGAGCCCAGAACTGTACACAGTACTCCATGTGTGGTCTGACTAGCGATTTGTAAAGTGGTAGGACTATGTTCTTATCACGGGAATCTATGCCCCTTCTGATGCAACCCATTATCTTGTTGGCCTTGGCAGCAGCTGCCTGACACTGGTTTTTGCAGCTTAGTTTGCGGTTTATTAAAATTCCTAGATCCTTTTCCATGTCAGTGTTACCGAGTGTTTTACCATTTAGTATGTACGGGTGACTTGCATTATTCCTACCCATGTGCATAACCTTACATTTATCAGTGTTAAACCCCATCTGCCACTTATCTGCCCAAGCCTCCAATCTATCCAGATCCCTCTGTAGTAGTATACTGTCCTCATCAGTGTAAATTACTTTACACAGTTTAGTGTCATCTGCGAAAATTGATACTTTACTATGCAAGCCTTCTACAAGATCATTAATAAATATATTGAAGAGAATAGGGCCCAATACTGACCCCTGAGGTACCCCACTAGTGACAGTGACCCAATCTGAGTGTGTACTGTTAATAACCACCCTCTGTTTTCTATCACTGAGCCAGTTACTTACCCACATACAGATGTTTTCTCCCAGTCCGAGCATTCTCATTTTATATACTAACCTTTTATGTGGTACAGTGTCAAATGCTTTGGAGAAGTCCAGATATACGACATCCATTGATTCGCCGCTGTCAAGTCTAGAACTTACCTCCTCATAGAAACGGATTAAATTAGTCTGACATGACCGATCCCTCACGAAGCCATGCTGATATGGCGTTATTTGCTTATTTCTGTTGAGATGCTCTAATATAGCATCTCTCAGAAAACCTTCAAACAGTTTACCCACAACAGATGTTAAACTTACCTGCCTATAGTTTCCAGGGTCTGTTTTTGGCCCCTTTTTGAATATTGGCACCACATATGCCATGCGCCAATCCATATGCCATGCGCCAAACCAAAAGTAATGGGACAGAATAATAATCATAAATCAAACTTTCACTTTTTAATACTTGGTTGCAAATCCTTTGCAGTCAATTACAACCTGAAGTCTGGAACGCATAGACATCACCAGACGCTGGGTTTCATCCCTGGTGATCCTCTGCCAGGCCTCTAATGCAACTGTCTTCAGTTCCTCCTTGTTCTTGGGGCATTTTCCCTTCAGTTTTGTCTTCAGCAAGTGAAATGTATGCTCAATCAGATTCAGGTCAGGTGATTGACTTGGCCATTGCATAACATTCCACTTCTTTACCTTAAAAAAACTTTTTGGTTGCTTTTGCAGTATGCTTTGGGTCATTGTCCATCTGATGGTGAAGTGCCGTCCAATGAGTTCTGAAGCATTTGGCTGAATAGGAGCAGATAATATTGCCCAAAACACTTCAGAATTCATCCTGCTGCTTTTGTCAGCAGTCACATCATCAATAAATACAAGCGAACCAGTTCCATTGACAGTCATACATGCCCACGCCATGACACTACCACCACCATGCTTCACTGATGAGGTGGTATGCTTAGGATCATGAGCAGTTCCTTTCCTTCTCCATACGCTTCTCTTCCCATCACTCTGGTACAAGTTGATCTTGGTCTCATCTGTCCACAGGATGTTGTTCCAGAACTGTGAAGGCTTTTTTAGATGTTTGGCAAACTCTAATCTGGCCTTTCTGTTTTTGAGCCTCACCAATGGTTAACATCTTGTGGTGAACCCTCTGTATTCACTCTGGTGAAGTCTTCTCTTGATTGTTGACTTTGACACACATACACCTACCTCCTGGAGAGTGTTCTTGATCTGGCCAACTGTTGTGAAGGGTGTTTTCTTCACCAGGGAAAGAATTCTTCGGTCATGCACCACAGTTTTTTTTTCCGTGGTCTTCCAGGTCTTTTGGTGTTGCTGAGCTCACCGGTGCGTTCCTTTTTGAGAATGTTCCAAACAGTTGTTATGGCCACATCTAATGTTTTTGCTATCTCTCTGATGTGTTTTTTCTTTTTTTTTCAGCCTAATGATGGCTTGCTTCACTGATAGTGACAGCTCTTTGGATCTCATCTTGAGAGTTGACAGCAACAGATTCCAAATGCAAATAGCACACTTGAAATGAACTCTGGACCTTTTATCTGCTCATTGTAATTGGGATAATGAGGGAATAACACACACCTGGCCATGGAACAGCTAAGAAGCCAATTGTCCCATTACTTTTGGATCATTAACAACTGGGAGGCACATATGCAAACTGTTGTAATTCCTACATCGTTCACCTGATTTGTATATAAATACCCTCAAATTAAAGCTGACAGTCTGCAGTTAAAGCACATCTTGTTCGTTTCATTTCAAATCCATTGTGGTGATGTATAGAGCCAAAAATGTTAGAATTATGTTGATGTCCCAATATTTATGGACCTGACTGTATGTGGAATCAGCTGACAACTGTGTAAAACGAGTGTGCTTATTCTTGGCGCTAACATCGCCCTGTAAGGCTGAGTTCATACTTTACTTATTTGGGCAGTTACGGGGCCAAAACTGACCAAATAACTCAAGTGTGCAGTGATTCTAAGAGCGATGCCTGTCATCTGCGTGTCATACTGACAGTATTATTTCACTGCCACAGCAGACTCCCTATGTGTGTTACTGCAAAGCACTATAAAGGCTCTCTGCAGGTAGGAAACAGCAGTTTTTTTTAAAGCTATTCGCCGCAAATAAATTTGGATCTAACCAAATTTTTTCCGAAAACTGGCCAAATTGAAGAAGTTTTTAAAATTCACTCATCTCTAATGTCTATAGCTCAACATACTGATAACACCTTATTACCAGCATTTACTGCGAGCTGTAAAATGATTATAATTACCACCAAAATAATGCAGTCAAAGTACCGCCAGCCTTAAACACGGACACTGCTATTTTTTTTCACGGACAGGAAAAAAGTCGCCTATTTTTACGGACTGTCCAGAAATTTTGGGACTGTTGGCAACCCTGCATGGGAGGGGTACACAGTCTGCTACTCAGAAGACTATGTACCTATGAGGAACACACAAGCAGATGCTAGCGGCAGGCAGGCATCACACAGTGGTGGAGGGAGAATGCCAGTGTGGGAATTTTTCATCAAGTCCCTGGGGATGTTAGAGTGGCTGTATAAAGAATGTGTGGGCAGAAGGTGAGGTGTGGCTAGGGTGCTAATGTTGACATGTTGGCCCTGCGTCAATACATGGAGCGTCACTATAAAGTGGCGTGGGAAAACCATGCCACTCATTTAGTGTTACAGCCTGATGCAGCAACCGCTGCATCTTCTACCGGCCTGCTCCCCCTCTCCAGCGGTCACGGCTTGTCAACATCAGCAGTTCCTTCCCATAGACTTCAAAGTCATCTATAGCTCCTGATCTTCCTCCTACTCTTCATCACTTGTTCTAACAGCAATCGATCACTGAGGTGATTGCAAAAAGATAACAGTATATATGCACTCATCCAACTGCGCAGAAGCTGAACGTGCACCTGGCTAAGCTGCTGGTACTACAGTCCCTCCCTTTCCATGTTGTTGACTATGGAAGTAGTATGTAGTAGAATATGGAAATAATTAATTTTTTTTATGCACCCAGGTGCACCATCTTCATCTTTTTCTGGCTTTACTTCTTCCAAACCATCCTTTGCAGTCTCCATGTCTGAGAAAAGTCAGCAAGATGCAGAGAGGAGGATCTGGATATTCATGAAGACAGGGGCGTAACTAGAAGTGACTGGGCCCCACAGCAAATTTTTGTAAGGGCCCCCCCAGCGCGCTTCGCACCTCCCTCCTCCTGTGTAAACCCCACTCCTTTGGCACAGGTCAGGGCCAGGGGGGCGCAGATAAGGGCCAGGGGCTGCACTGAAAGGGCCAGAGAGGTGCACACAGGGGCCAGGGGCGCAGACAAAGGCAGGGGGGCACAGATAAGGGTCAGGGCCCAGGGGTACAGAAAGTGGCCAGGGAGGCGCAGACAGTGGCTAGAAATGTATGGGCCCCAGAGCAAATGTATGAATGCCCAGAGCAACTTCCCCACAACCCCTCCCTCCTCCCTCAGCAGCGGCTTGTGTGGTGAGTGTAGGCGTCTTACAACGTCGGACGTCCCACTCACTCAGTAGGTATGCGCCTTAGTGCCCCCAAACAGTAGTTATGCTCCATTATTTCCCCTTCACAGTAGTTATGCTCCCTTATTGCCCCCACGCAGTAAAATGTTGTTAAAGCTCTCACACATAGTAATTATTCCCAATTAGTGTCCACACACTAGTTATGCCCCTTTATTGACCCACAGAGTAGACATTTTCCATTAGTACCTCACAAAGTAGTTACATCCCATAATTATGCGGCATGCCTCTGTGCCCCCTCACAATAGTTATTTCCCTTATTTCCAATTGGTAATCATGCCCCTTAGTGCCCCTTCACAGTATAATGTCCTTTTAGTGCACCCAAACAGTAGTTATGACCCCCTAGTATTAGAGAAGCCCCTGTGAGTTAAAGGGAGTCTTTCACCTGAACTGATCCATTTTGGACCGTTTGTGAGATCCCTGAAACGGATCTCACAAACGGAATCCAAAACGCAGGTGTGAAAGTAGCCTAAGGTGAGTTGGTTCACACTTGTTCTCTGGTCAGTTATTGTGAGCCAAAACCAGTAGTGTGGCCTACTCAGAGATTATAGTTTTGGCTCACAATAACTGATCAAATCACTCAGCATAACTCATACATGTAAGTAACATAGCTATTGCTGCAGCCTGCAGTTATTTCCTTCAGATATAATGGCCTGTGGAGCTGCTCATCCTAATCTTCCCAGTTCATAGCTAGAAACTGAATTACAGAACTACCATGAATTATTATCTGAAGTGTCATTTAAGATGGGCTGTCACTAGGCAAGCCACTGTCCAGTTGAGTTACTATAGAGCTGCAAAATGGACATGCGATAATTAAAAGGTCCTCTGACTGCACCCAGTTCCAAAATGGGGTGCAACCCAATGAGTTAATAGCATGATAATTATATACCTTCCCAGCAGGACAGGAGGATGTAGTGCAATCTACTGATTACTGAAGTTCATTTCTGGTAGGCTGATGACCTGTAGGCTTGAAAGGAGCTCTAGGAGGACTGTAAGAAATATGAAATCCAGTACTACTTCCATACCTGCCGACTCCTATCCTAGCTACCACACACTGCGCTGGACCGGACCGCTGGTGCTGGACCTGACGTGCTGCTGCGTTGCCTGTTCTCTACTGCTGCCGCCTGCAGCTCCTGTCCTCCTGGCTGTTTTGTCCCGCCTCCTGTCGCCTACTGCTGCCTGCCGCTCTCTGCTCTGAATCATCAGTATGTGGGCGTGCTTAATACAGCCTGCGCGCTGTACTCAGACTTTAGGAGACAGTAAGAATAGATAGATCACATTAGCGAAGAGATTGGACGGGGGGGTCACCCGGGGGGGGGGAGTGGGGGGGGGGCTCTGCCGCCGCTGCTGCGCCTGCTGTGAAGGGGCCCTGAACAACTTAAGACAAGTTGAATCCATCATGATTAACTATTTAACTTGAAAATAAACTGTCACAGACTCACAGACGCTGCCGGGCACCGGGCCCCTTGGCAGCCCGGGCCCCGAAGCAGCCGCTTCCCCTGCTTCCCCGGTAGTTACGCCACTGCATGAAGACATATTCGATATTAGAAGATGTGGAAAAGGAGGAAAAGCAGATGGCAGAAGAAGGGTCTTCCACTTGTAGGGCAGGAGAACAGTTGAGGTTGAAGAAGTGGATTCGCAACTGGGGGAGGGGGCTCACTCCAGGAATGCCCCATGACCAGGTTTCTCTCCTCTTTTATCAGTTTGTTGGATCCAACTGCCGTTTACCTGCTGCGCCATGAGGTACTCTTCATATGTAGTTATAGGAAGCAAGGGTTAAAGGAAAGTATAACTTTAATTATTAAGTAAAATGGATATAGTGGTCAACTGTTGGCTCCATGTGGCCCCTTTATGTAATTCTCATACAAAAGGGGCATTTTCAGGAGATTGCAGGCCACAACAGCAATAATTTACATATTGTGCCACGCACCTAACCAGCCAAACCCCAGACCAGCAACAGTGCCTGTTTGGCTAACGCATTATAGGGCAGCTACTAGTTTTCAGGCTCCTGTCGCTTATGGCAATAATCCAGCGGCCATGTTTGATCCATCCACCATGTTCGGCCCAACTGGTTTTAACCCTAATACATTTTTAAAGCGAAAAACCATCCAGTTCATAGTATATATTTGTATACTTTTCAATTTTACACTTAGAATATGGAAAATGTCTACATTATAAAAAAATAATTTCTGTTCTTTCAGTAGTTTTCCATTTGACAGAACAGAGCCATTGACAATGTGTACATTTTTATATTTATTCTTAATCCGTTTTTGAAAGCTCTTCATTATTGTATTGTTTTCAGAGCATATATTACTGGGCCCATTTTTGGTTTTACATTTTCTTTTTTTCCTCCCAACCTTCCAATAGCCATAACTTTTTAAAATTTCCATTTATATAGCCACATGGGGGCTTATTTTTGGGGGGATAAATTGTACTATTTAAGGGCACCATTCATTTTACCATGTCTGTTATTTGAAAATGGGGAAAAAAATTTTGTGGGGTTACGGCTTTCACTGTGTGCTAAAACTGACATAACATTCTTATTCTGTGGGTCATTACGAATACCAAATATTTTTTTCTTTTGTTTTACTACTTTTGAAAAAATTAAAACCTTTGAAAAAAATATTTTCTTTGCATCACCATTTTCTGACAGCCATAACTTTTTTATAATTCGGTCTACAGACTTATATGAGGGCTTGTTTTTCGCAGGACGAAATTTAGGTTTTACGTACGACTTTTTTATCACTGTTATTCAAGTTTTGTGTGTATTTTTTTCCATTATGGCGATCAGCACCCAGTTTAGACATTTTTGGACGAGTTGATAACTAATATGTTTTTTTTCTTAAGGGGGGGGGGTGATTTTTATTTTTTACAGTTTATTTTATGCATTTATATAGCGCTACTATATTCCACAGCGCTCACAATCTAAGTACCATATCAGTATGTCTTTGGAGTGTGGGAGGAAACCGGAGTACCTGGAGGAAAGCCACACAAACACAGGGAGAACATACAAACTCCATGCAGATGTTGTCCTTGGTCAGATTCAAATCTAGTACCCCAGCACTGCAAGGCACCAGTGCTAATCACTGAGCCACCTGTGAGCCACCCGTGAGGGCTAGAACCTTGGATTCTTTGATCCCTTGTCCTAATTACCCTAATAGAGATCTAGCATTTTGACACACTCCTTGCTGAGGGAGGTTACCATGGCAGCAATGGGAAGCTTCAAAAGTGTCCAGGCTACCATGGTAACTGATTGGAGACTTGTGATTTTACTGTGGGGGCTCCAATTAGAAGGCAGTGGGACCCGCACAAATTCCGTGATAGGTGTTGATCGTGGCTTCTGGGGAATTAAATGACAGGGTTCGGTGGGATCGCCATTCCCAGTCATTATGGCTGGGTGTCTGCTGTAGGATACAACTGGCACCCTCCACGTATGGAGCTGGCTTACTGCAGCAGCCCACGCCATACATTCCCTCAGCCAAGGGTATACCTGATTTATAGCAATTCTTGAAGAATTAATTTGTCACCAATCGAGTTTCTTGTCAAAGTTCAGTGAATCGGCCAAACTTGGCTCATCTCTAGTCATCAACATTTGATTGGTGGGTCTAATTACCAGCACTCCCGCTGATCAGCTGCTTGATGAGGCCATAGCACTCCAATGCCTATGCCAGTGACATCACGTTCATTGGTCACATGGCCTGCCTGCAGCTCAGTGCCATTCAAGTGAATGGACTGCAATACCAAGCACAGCTTCTGTACAATGTACACCACTGGTCTTGGTATGCTGCGACTAGGCCGCAGCGCTCACTGGAGTGTCTTGACCTCTTTAAACAGGAGGGGATGACAGTTGTTGGACCTCCATCAATCATACCTATCCTGAAAATAGACCATCAATATTGAATTCTTGTAAAAAAAAAAATATATCAACCTAAAAAATCTAAATGGATACAGTATGTACTCATCAAATTATCATTGCCATTATATTTTTATTTCTATCCCTAGATCATATCTTTATTTTCTAGGAAATTGTATCTTTAATATAGAAGCTTAAGTAATTCTTTACAATTTCTACTTTTACTGTTTTTGTCTCAATAACTTCCATGTACAAACTAATTCAATTTATCATATTTAAACTACAAAGCAAATCTCAAACAAATATAATCATTGCCATGTGTTGTTTAATCACTTTCCAATTTTCCCTAGCTTTCTTCTCAGGCCCGAATAAATCCAATTAAATATGAACACAATCCTTAGCTGATAATCTAATCATTCTACGTATGCATCAAACCAGCTTTGGTGAAAGCACTAACCTTATCATTTTCAGCTCAAAATTGCAGTGATCCACATTTTTCGCATCAGACACTACTGACAGCTAGGTAAACACCGATGAGATGAAAAAGTTATGCTGACCCCACGTATCTATAATCTGGTCCTGTAGGTGGGTGGATGTGACTACAAGAAGGTCACCTAGCAAGGCACATGCGGATGGTCAATGCAACAGTTAAAGGGGATGTCTCTTGATGTCGCCTGACTTCAAGAGCGACAGCGTTGTGTAGTTCTGCTGTCAACTTCAGGCAAATGAGCTACTCCTGAACAGCTGACTGGCAAGGTTGTGATGTGTTAATCAGCTAGTGATGACCTACAGTACCCTGAGGTTAGGCCACCCCTTAACCAAGTTGGACAACACCCTTAAGTGACCAAAGAACCAGTGGCTTCATTGTAGCCTGTTTGTGGGAGGATTGGTTACAAGGGTAGTCCAGGGATTACAAGAGGCATACCATTGTTTAAAAAAAAAGGCCAGAATGTTTCAAGAAAGTCAAAGTCGTCATCTGTAGACTACGTACCCACAAGCTAAAGCTGGTCATTAGATTAGGATGGATTGTCTGACGATATAATATGTGTGTCTGTGTGTGGGCGCACCTGATACTTCACAGGCTTGGCATCCGTGAAGAGAAGGATTATGCATGTTGGAATTTGACATGTCCAAACCTTTGTTTTCCCAGAAGACAGGCTGCTGCCAGAGATGTCTAGGAGCAGCTTGTTCTCATCTTCTCCCTCTTATTCACCTCCCCATATATTCCAATAAATATGCACCAATGTCTGATCTGAGAGTTCATGTATGAAGGTGTCAGGAGAGAAAGAGGTCAGCTAAATTAGCAAATTATCGGCATGCCTGAGTGAAAGGAGACATCTCCACATGATAATATCACATGTATGCTGCCCTCGCCAGTTTTCATAATTTACGCCAGAAACTGGTGTAAATAATGACTGAGATCTACACCATCTACAACCCAGAGTAGGTTTCAATCTTGTGCACGGAGGAGGCATTTAATTCATGACAAGGCCTGCTCCAGCAGTGCAGGGCCCATCAAGACCATTGATAAATCAGGGTCTAAGTGTTATACAGCAGTTAGAGAGGAGAACATGACTAAAAGACCCCATATGCGTAAGACTATTATCAGTCAAACTCGTCATTTTTGGTGGGAAAGAGGTTTTCCAAGACCTATCTACTGATGGCCTATGCTCTGGTATCTAATCACTTGCTAAGCTGCGATACTACGCACAGCTGCTATCAAATGAATGGCGGTGTGCTTGGGGAGCTGAGAGAAGGCCACAGCACTCACAAGAGTGCTGATGCCTTCTCAAACAGCTGATTGGCAGGGGTCCACCCCACCGATCAGATACTGATGACTTATTCAGAGGATAGGTCATCAGTAGAAAAGTCTCGGAAAACCCTTTTAAGGACAAAGATAACAAATCATGATATGATGAATCATGAGTAGTTACACTATTTGATAGCGTGGCTTTTGTTCATGTGGACTTGGCATCACCATTTATACCGTAACATGGTTGCCCATTCATTTGTCTGGGGCTGTGTAATATTTTATTTCCCATGTAGGAGGCGAATACAGTTTGAAAACTATTGGTATTAAGTAAAGTAGCAGATACTGGCATTCAATTCCTTTGAGACCACACAATAAAAGTGAAAGAAGACCAAGGGCTAGGCCCACAGGTACAGAGGATACACGATGCCACACAGACACAGACAATGGTTCTTTCCCAGCAGTTGAGTTTACTGAACAATATAATTGTAGCTGGCCAGCTAAGACCTGTCCTAGATTGCTAATATAGCTTATATGTTTATACAGCTAGAACAGCCAATAACCTCAATACAGTTCCTATGTTTGTGTGCTAAAGACAAAAGCTGAGATATTTACAGTGACTTCATGTTTGGATATCATAACTGTTATATATATTGTGTTCACAGAAGCAGAAAAGATAATATGCCTTTAAGATTAATTATATGGATGTGAGGTAGGCTCAATAACAAAGCAGAAACAGGAAGCATAGAGTTAAACTGTAGTTGCTGGGCAGGAGTCTAGACCAATCACAGCCAGCCTCACACATAGCAGGAGTCTTGGCCAATCACAGCCAGTCTCACACACAGCCTGTGTGGGAAATCCCCTAGCAGCAACAGCTAGAAATTATTATTCACCAGAGAGAAGCTGAACAGACATTCACTCCACTAAGAGCTGTGTTTTATGGAAGCAGAGAGGCCAAAATAGGTATTTAAAACAGTTATATGATGTTCCTACTGTTAATATAGTGATTAGAACTGCATACTGAACCAGTTATGTGTGTGTTTACTTTCCAGTTCCACCAATTACATATACCATACAATTGCAAAGTTTAAAATCCAAATTCAAATTCCATATTGCAATCCAAATTGCATACAACCATACCAGATAATATTCAACTAATCTGCAAATAGTTACTGCTAACTGCATACTGCAAAATTGCGAACAAATTCAGCAAGTGAACTATTAGTTAGACCTCAGATATACCTCTCACAGAGATCATATAGTGCTTAAATAACTTAAAGTGAGAGTACAGATACTCAAGAGAGAGATATATCCACAATGTTATGATGAATGACAAGATTGAACAGTTGAACCACCATCTTATGCATACCGCCATTTTGTGATACTTTATTCAACACTTGTTTTGTACATGGACTATCAGATGCGGAGGCGGCAGTGCTACAGTGAGGAATAGAAGTATTTGAACACCCTGCAATTTTACAAGTTCTCCCACTTAGAAATTATGGAGGGGTTTTAAATTCACATTGTAGGTGCATTCCCACTCAGACACAAAATAAAAAATAAATTAATCATTCATAAAATCACATTGTATGATTTTCAAAGAATTTATTTGTCTTGCACTGCTGAACATAAGTATTTGAACACCTGAGAAACAGCAAGAATTCTGGCTCTCAAAGATCTGGTACTGTGCCTTCAAAAATTCCACCACTACTCCACTCATTAATTTAACTTAATAGCACCTGTCTGAGCTCTTTAAAGACACCTGTCCACCCCACAGTCAGTCAGACGCCAACTACTACCATGGGCAAGACCAAAGATCTGTCAAAAGACACCAGAGACAAAATTGTGGACCTCCACAAAGGCTGGAAAGGGCTGCGGGGCAATTGCCAAGCAGCTTAGTGAAAATAGAGCAACTGTTTGAGCAATTGTTAGAAAATCGAAGAGGCTAAAGATGACTGTTGGACTGGGGCTCCATGCAAGATCTCACCTCTTGGGGTATCACTGATAAGAAAGGTGAGGAATCAGCCCAGAACTACAAGGGAGGAGCTGGTCAATGACATGAAGAGAGCTGGGACCAGAGTTTCAAAGGTCACTGTCGGTAGAACACTACATCGTCATGGTTTCAAATCATGCATTGCACGGAACGTTTCCCTGCTCAAGTCATCACATGTCCAGGCCCGTCTGAAGTTTGCTAATGACCATCTGCATGATCCAGAGGAGGCATGGGAGAAAGTCATGTGGTCAGATGAGACCAAAGTAGAACTTTTTGGTCTAAACTTCACTCGTCGTGTTTGGAGGAAAAAGAAGGATGAGTTGCATCCCAAGAACACCATCCCTACTGTGAAGCATGGGGGTTGTAACATCATGCTTTGGGGGTACTTTTCTGCGAAGGGGACAGGACGACTGCACTGTATTAACGAGAGAATGAATGGGGCCATTTATTGCAAAATTTTGAGCAACAACCTCCTTTCCTCAGTCAGAGCATTGAAGATGGGTCGTGGCTGGGTCTTCCAACATGACAATGACCCGAAGCACACAGCCAGGATAACCAAGAAGTGGCTCCGTAAAAAGCATATCAAGGTTCTTTAGTGGCCTAGCCAGTCTCCATACCTAAATCCAATAGAACATCTTTGGAGGGAGCTGAAACTCTGTGTTGCTCAGCAACATCCCCGAAACCCGACAGATCTATAGGAGATCTGTGTGGCGGAGTGGGCCAAAATCCCTGTTGTAGTGTGTGCAAACAAAGGCTTCTGTATCAAATATTAACACTGATTTTCTCAGGTGTTCAAATACTTATGTTTAGCAGTGCAAGACAAATACATTCTTTAAAAATCATACAATGTGATTTACTGTTTTTTTTTTTTTTATTCTGTCTCTCAGAGTGGGAATGCACCTAAAATGTGAATTTCAGACCCCTCCATGATTTCTAAGTGGGAGAACTTGCAAAATCGCAGGGTGTTCAAATACTTCTGTTCCTCACTGTATATGAAGAAAATATTGAAGTTAATAAGGAAGTTATTTCAAGCATTCGGTGTGCTCTTTAAACCTACTGCTTCCATAGAACGGTGCTAGAGGAATTACAGAGTAACAGACAGTCTGGTTAGACTAAAAAGTCAGATATCAAAATTCTTCTAATGCCACAGCGCAAAAGGCACTTCATAGTGCTGCGCCTGCCACAATAATGAACAAGAAGCTGAGAATATATAAAACAGATTGGTACACAGAAAATAAACCAACAGTGAATTTAACACAGCCTAACAATAAACTAGTAAATGCAATGTTTTCCCCAAAGTCCATTAAGCAGCCTAGCTGCACTTGTATGTTCCTGGATGAGCTCCTTGTTGGGGTGCACCCTAAGTATTGCGCAATACTATTTGTAATCCACAGGTAAATGTTGTCTGTCCCTTTGATTGCAGCTGTAATCCTTTCTCCAGCTCCCAGTATATAACACCCTATGAGAAGCCACTGAGATAAAGGTGTCAGCGTATGAGTCCCTTAGAGCTTTGTATTAGATTGCAGTCCGTACACCGCAATGCAACTGTATTTGGAGCATTATTGTCTGTCCAAATGCCACTTTACCAGTGTGGTGCAATGTGATGCGGCAGAGCCGCACTTAGAGTTCCTTGAGCAGGTTCATGGTGCTTTATCTTATTTTCTGGTCCACTCCAGAACTGGATCCTACAGACACGACCCTCCTGGGGTCATCGCTGCAATCCTCCCCTTCGTGCTGTCGCCAGTTTGCACTGTGAGCCAGTCCATTCCCTTCCAGAATCTGCAGTGAAGATCTCTTCTGGTCTCCAGCAGCACCCAGCACAACCTCCGTCTGCTCACTTCCTGCCCCAGCAGGCCCCTCCTCCCTTTTACAGGGAGAGAGTGTGATGCAATAAGTCATTTGCTAAGTGCAGTGTCAACCCTGCATATACAGCCTGCTATCACTCTAGTAGGGGCACACAAACAGCCATAAATTACAGTAGCTAATTACCAACTTTGCAAACAAAACAGGTTATTCATATTACTCTTATAGGCAGCTCCATATAGACTTTTAGCATGTTATCCTTTGCGGATATCTACTGACCAAAGTGAGACATTGCAGTAATTATACAATTTTCACCTGCAGAGTAATATATTTAAGGTTTCTTGCCCCACATCCTTACAAAAGTCACATTCATCAGTATTCAGAGGGGAAATTATATTGACATAATCAAACTGTAATCTGCTTGTCACATATTATCCCTTCAGAAAGTGGCACATCCGGTGAGCTAGAGAAAACGCGTCCTCTTAAGCAAAAAAAAAATGCACGATTAAGTCACTGCATTTAAAAGGAGTCTGTCACCAGGAAATTCACTGGTAAACCGGACACAAAGATTTGTAGAGCTAGCTCATCTGAATGTAATGATACTTTTCACTTAGTGATCTGTTATGGCGAAAAGATACTTGTAATTCATATGCAAATGAGAAGTTAAGTGCACTGTGGGTGGGCCCAAGTCAGTCTGTGCACCCTTGATCCACCTGCTTCTTCAGAGAAACATAGAACTTTTAAACCTTTGCCCCTTTAATTTAAAACTATGTCCTCTTGTAGCAGTTTTTCTTCCTTTAAATATTCTCTCCTCATTTACCTTGTTGATTCCCTTTATGTATTTAAAAGTTTCTATCATATCCCCTCTGTCTCGTCTTTCTTCCAAGCTATACATGTTAAGGTCCTTTAATCTTTCCTGGTAAGTTTTATTCTGCAATCCATGTACTAGTTTAGTAGCTCTTCTCTGTACTCTCTCCAAAGTATCGATATCCTTCTGGAGATATTGTCTCCAGTTCTGAGCACAATACTCCAAATGAGGTCTCACTAGTGCTCTGTAGAGCGGCATGAGCACCTCCCTCTTTCTACTGGTAATGCCTCTCCCTATACACCCAAGCATTCTGCTAGCATTTCCTGCTGCTCTATGACATTGTCTGCCTACCTTTAAGTCTTCTGAACTAATGACCCCTAAATCCCTTTCCTCAGATACTGAGGTTAGGACTGTATCACTGATTTTATATTCTGCTCTTGGGTTTTTACGCCCCAGGTGCATTATCTTGCACTTATCAAGTTGCCAGATTTTTGACCATTCCTCTAGTTTTCCTAAATCAGTTTGCATTTGGTGTATCCCTCCAGGAACATCCACCCTGTTACAAATCTTTGTGTCATCAGCAAAAAGACACACCTTACCATCAAGGCCTTCTGAAATTTTGCTGATAAAGATATTAAACAATATGGGTCCCAGAACAGATCCCTGAGGTACCCCACTGGTAACAAGACCATGTTCTGAATACAGGGAGTGCAGAATTATTAGGCAAGTTGTATTTTTGAGGATTAATTTTATTATTGAACAACAACCATGTTCTCAATGAACCCAAAAAACTCATTAATATCAAAGCTGAATATTTTTGGAAGTAGTTTTTAGTTTGTTTTTAGTTTTAGCTATTTTAGGGGGATATCTGTGTGTGCAGGTGACTATTACTGTGCATAATTATTAGGCAACTTAACAAAAAAACAAATATATACCCATTTCAATTATTTATTTTTACCAGTGAAACCAATATAACATCTCAACATTCACAAATATACATTTCTGACATTCAAAAACAAAACAAAAACAAATCAGTGACCAATATAGCCACCTTTCTTTGCAAGGACACTCAAAAGCCTGCCATCCATGGATTCTGTCAGTGTTTTGATCTGTTCACCATCTCGCTCTATCTCTACAATGTGTGTCTAAACCCCCCACATGGTGATAAATAATATAAAACACAAACTATAATACACATCCTCCCACCTCTGAGAGGGAATCTGAGAATGCATGTTTGATACAGCAGAACTGTTTTGACAGTTTCACAGGATACAGTGAAAATAGTTTTGCCATAAACTGTCCTAAGGAGCAGTGTCGGTGTGCTGGGGCGGTGAATAATTTTTTCCATCGTCTGCTTCAGTAAGATCCAGCTAAATGTTTAGGTTTATTTACTGCTAGTGCCAGGAACCATCTTTTCACAATGATTTGTGCTCTTAATGTATCTGCTTTGTAAACGTATTTCATATACTATTCCCTTAGGGGTTTTCTGTTATAACCTTGTTTGTATATTAAAAGAGAGCAATGTATAAAATAGATCCAAATTATACCATCCAGCCAACAAAAAGTATAGCCTAACTATTTTCAGATGTCCCATAGTGGTGAATGGAGGGGTGGCCAGGCATGCCCTGTTTTCTTTCCAATGACTTTGGGGCCTCATTCTTAGGAGGGAGAATGAGGAAATAGGAGAGGGTTCTAGAGGTGAGCCGTACACCTATTAGACATTTATGGTGCATTCCAGAGATAGGCCATAAATGTTCCACATAGGAAGAATTGCAGACAACATCCCTCTCTGCTCCCTGGAACTGCCACCATAGTAGGTTTCCTTGATGCCAGTTTCCTCCAGCTTCTAGCGCTAGTTTTGGCATCCCTAACTATTAACACCTAGTGCAGTCACCTGATCCTTGAATGAGAAATAAGGTTCCTAAGTGCTGGGTGTAGTTATCACTTGATTTATTTGGACTGACAGGCAAATATTTTATTACAATATGATTGTTGCCTGCCTTGACCTATATCGATTTACACCTACTGAATAAAGTCATTCTGCCCTGACCTTGGGTTTGTACAACTACGCTTCTGCCATACAATTCTGTACCTTACAAACCATGTTGGGATGGAACCTAGAGATTCCCCGATTCTCCTAATTGTACTCTTATAACAAATATCTGGATAATCCCCTCTAGATTAAAGGGGTTGTCCAACCTTTACTAAATATTGTCCTGTCTTCAGCATAGGCCATCACTAGCTGATCTGCAGAGGTCCGACAGCCCGCACCACCAGCGACTGGCTGTAGCTCCACTGCCAGAAGACGACAGCAGAACTACAGAGCTCTATCAACCTTGTAGTAGAGGGAGTTTGTAACTACAGCTCTGCATGCATCCATTGACTTCAAGATTGATGGAGTTGTGTAGTTCCAGTGCCAACAGAGCTACTCCTAAACCACTGATTGGCCAAAGTGTAGACTGTCTGACCCCGCTTATCAGTTGGTGATGGCCTATCCTTAGTAAAGGCTGGACAACCCATTTAACTTCAGAGTAATTTGGCAAATGTGGCTTAAGTTGGTGAAATATGGTGTAGTCCTGGACCAATTAGACAGCTGACCCTACAGTCAGTCAACAATAGGGCTCTGCGTGGGCCAGATAGCAAGAGTCTTACTCTTTGATTATTGGAATCACTTACTGGCGCACACAAAAGTGTTGGAAAGTAATGGAGCGTATATTCTCTTCACTTTTATGAGATCATTATGGCAGTACACTAGGAATCCCAGTTTAGAAAGATGTGTCACTGCCCGTTAGAGTCACTGAGGCATCGGCCAGGTTCTTTTTCTGCTTGATACAACTCATATCATGTATTATCAAGTAAAATTGTATATACACTAATATTGCACAGAGTACTTCAGTTTCTCCAGCTCTGCATTTAATCACATGCTCAACAGTTTACTTGCCGTTGGCAGCATTATTGAGAACAAGAATTGGCATCGGAGATGATGCAAAAATCACAGCTGTTTCTCAGTAAATCCGTAGGATTTCAGAATAAAAAGCAAATACATGCTGGGTAAGTGTTTATGGGTTAAACGCATGGACTGGCTAATGTGTCAGATATTTCTTACCTGACGGGAGCACTTTGTGTCTCTCAGGGCTTTAAGACTTCCGTTCCAGTGCAGGAGCTGAAAGACTATCATGAGTTCCTGTAATAAAGGAGGTAATACCAGGAATAAGATTATTACACAACATTCACTTATTGTTTACTGAACATATACATTATACATAGCTATTATATATTGTTTATTAGGAGTCATGACAATGTGATATCTTGAAAATTTAATTCTTATTAACTGTAATTGTTGGAATAAAACCCAATGAATATTATTTATACAACACAGTCCAAAGGAATATTTCCATATTGTTTTATCTGTTCACTCAGACATTATTTATGTATAATACCAACGTATTCTGCAGTGATCTACAGTCGCCTTCCTCAATGGGGCTCACAATATAATTGCCATATCTCAGACACACACTAGAGACAATTTCATAGAAAGCAATTAATCCTATCAGCATGTTTTTGTGGTATGGGAAGGAACTAGAGGATGTCCATGCCTACAAGGGGAGAAGATAGAAACTTCTGCAGATGTTGTCTTTGGTCACATTCGAATCCAGGACATCACCAAGCCACTGCTACATCTTCGTAATAATACACATCTACATCTTAGTCTCTGCTACACTTCTGCAAAATGTCAGTACCTTTCCATTAAAGAAAGAAAAACCCACAATGGTCACTGAAATAATTTGAAACTGACAAAAGTAATAATAAATAACATTTTACTGAAAATCAGACATTGCCTTTAAAATTTTGGTTAAACAGAATAATAATAAAAAACTAAAAAAAACTAATGAAACTGTCCTGGACAAAAATTATGGTACCCCTAGAAAAGATTGAAAATAATTTTACCACGGGGACATGTTAAACTATTAAAGCAATGTCTGATTTCCGCTGTTTTTCAGTAAATTTGTATTTATTATTACTTTTGTCAGTTTCAAATGATTTCAGTGACCATTGTGGGTTTATCTTCCTTTAACGGGAGGGTACCAATAATTTTGTCCACATGTGTACTATACCTCTCAGTGGTCAAATGTTTCATGAAAGCCTGTTTATGAATGACAACAAGAGAATTCATGGGTGTTATGGCACAGACCCCCCTTAATTTTAATGAGGTGACAATAAAGGCATAGTTTTCAACATTAAGTCACCGATTGCTGTTTTTTCCCCACTTTCAGACAACGGCCATACATGTTCGTCAGATGTCTGGTCTCTAAAGATGACTCCCATTGAGGTGCTGTCAGTAGTCATGTCTTGCAGGTGTGCTTGCTGTTTTACACAGCATACAACTGCCCTATGGAGACAACTCTGATCATGGACATTTAAGCCCTCAGATGCTCTGGTCAACTATGGCATGGCATCTGAGAAATAATTTATAGGGACTGAGCTGGATTTAATGTCAGCTCACAGCTCATCCTCAATGAGATTGCAGCAGCCATTCACTTGCTATGACAGCCTGAGTCCTTCTGAAGAGTCCCAGGCCTGCCATAGTTAGCCTCAGGCAGAGTTTAAAGGGGTTGTCCAACCATATATATTGATGACCTATCGTCAGGATAGGTCATCAATATCAGATCGTGGGGGTCCGACACTTGGGACCCCGTCAATCAGCTGTTTGAAGAGGAGGTGGCGCTCCATACAAAGGCTGCTTTCTCTTCATTACCCTGCACCTCACCTCAGATGTGCAGTGTAATGACAAGTACTCACTCCGTTCACTTGAATGGAGCGGGTACTTTTAATTACACTATGCCGCCATTCCACAGGAGACACGTAGTGTAAAGACCAGGAAGCAGCGGCAGCATGGAGCGCTGCCTCCTCTTTAAACAGCTGATTGGCAGGCGTGACCATAGGTCGTACCTGATAGGTCATCAATATATATGGCAGGACAACCCTTTTAATATTAACTTCTCAACCATAGACTGCAATAGTATATTAGTCTCTTCGCAAGGTCAGAGGCCGGTTGAGATGGCGCTGTCAGTTACTGAACACTTCATACTGATCTCTATCCTCTGAATTGCGACTTTTTACTTATTGGCACCAGACTGGTTACCAGATGAATAATTTAGGGGGGCACTTTTATTTTTTTACATGGGCACAGATGAGGCGGCACTGGGGCACTATTTCACTTCTAATGAAAGCTCTGTTGCTGGGACTGATTTTGACGGCACGCTCTATAACGTGTTTTGCTTGGAATCCTGAAAATGTTTTAAAAGGTTGTCCCACCATAGGAACTTTTTTCTAGCAGTTGTCTATCTCTGGTGGTCCCACAGAGATGATTGGAGTGGCAGTGGGCATTGGGGACCACTGCTTTACTCCAGCCCCTCGTTAATGAAAAAGTACTTATGGTCACACAACCCTTTTTAGGGGCATTCTGCCTGTTGTTTTGGGACTGCCACTGGAGACTTTGCTGCTGACTCTGGAAGGTATGCAGCATTTGTCATTTTGGAGGCAGTGTGACACTATGGTTGACCTATGATGATGACATTATAATGTGAGCATTGTAGGTGAGCCCCTATATGGCATCATAAAAACAGAAGTTATTGTTGGCCAGATTTATCATTATGATATGCCACATTTGTGGTGCGAAACAGTTGCTAATTGTGCATTTCAAACTTTTCAACGACATGTGCGCAAAAGTATTTGCACAAGTGGCATTTCTCCGCTGGCTTTGTCACCTTCCCAGAAAGGGAGCGGGCCGGCGGCGTAGGCTTTGTCACCTTCCCAGAAAGGGGGCGGGCTGGCGGCGTAGGCTTTGTCACCTTCCCAGAAAGGGTGAGGGCCGGCGGCGTGCACCTGGCTATGATACCCAGGTGTGCTGCCGGATGCTGCGCCTGATTTATGATAAATCTCCCCAGATGTGTTTTTTCCATCATAGCAAAAAGATGATTAATAAACAACGCAGACAAAATGGGTTAAATGACAAATTCAGCCATGCTACATCTTGATGATACAACAGATTGCTTCAACATCCACTCATTATTTATATCCATTATAAGTCAGACTAATTCTATTGTCCAAAAAATGCTTTCATTCCCGATAATTTTACTTCTTTATAAAAGGCACAAAGGTAAATGAAATGTTCTCAAATGGATAATATAATAAAAGAAATATGAAATGCCAATGTGCGTCTGACCTCCCCAAAAAATGCTGTTTCTTTATTTCATTATAAACTCACTGAAGCCTCAAGACTCCGGTTCTGAAACCTACCACAGCCTTTCCTGAAAGCAATACTCTTCCTTGGCCGGATCGGCGAATTTCTGTGTGATGAGATGCTGCTCTGTTATTCTTTATATTGTAATTGTGTTTTCGTTAAGATTGTCAGCGCTAGTGCCAACGGGAGGATTTGAATGACTAGAATACTGCATTGGTTTGTTGCAGCCATTTTAGTACATAGTGATATAGCCAGGGCTCCGTGTGCATCTGTCCTTAAACAGCACGAATTACAGGTCGTGCTGGCTATAAAATGCCATCTTGTCACCAGTACACAGTCCTGAAACAACATATTACAAACCCTGAGCAGATCATAAACTCTGCTATGTCTGATGTGTTCAGTAACCAGGCTTCGCTCGTGGTTTAAAGAACATAACATGCGTTATTGAAGTCGTGGGTGGCCTGCAAACGGGGAAGGAAGTGACACATTTATAGCTGAGTGCACAAACACGTTACAAAATGATTTTTTTATTGCTAACCCTAAAATGGTGAGGTCTTATCTGCCGGGCAAGCAGATTACAGGCTTAGTTAACTCATACTGAACTGTGGACCTGGATTTTGTTTGATACAGTACATGGGTGGAAATGCAGTGACCTGGTGGATCACTGCTAAAGGGTTAATACCGTGATTTACTGCCAAAAAGGGTTAATCCTATCACTCCTACTTTAAAAGCTGTTACAATGTTTACTGAGATGCTGTGTACAGTATTCCCTGAAGATACAATGGCCTCAGGATTCAATATTTTCAACATAAAATGGTCTTTTCTGACCCATCATAAGTTGAAACCAGACTCAACATACAATGTCTCAGACTCCGATCCAACCTATTAGCATCTATCCCTGACTGTTATATTTAAGGACTTGTTTTATCTATCTTTGTTATCTGCTTATTTTTCTAAAATTTTCATTTCTCTTATTTTGGATGACCTTTTGGGGCTTTGGAACCGATTACTCAACTTACAATGGTTTCAACATACAATGGTCGTCCTGGAACCAATTACTATTGCAGCTTGAGGGACCACTGTATTTTTAGTGGTACAAATGTCTAATGTAACTTCTCTATGCTTCATGTATTCCTAAAGTCTATGTATAGTTAGGAAACAGTTAAACTGGTGGTTAGGTGCTGGGAGACAGGCTGGTCCTGCCCACTGGTTAGTAGAGAGTCTGCAAGTGAACAGACAAGACAGAAGACCTGTTTGCTTTGAGTTGCTGCAAGGTAGACCTAAAGAGTTTTTCGCCAGGAAAACACCATTCCTAAGAGTGTAAGGCTGCCAGAAAAAGCAGTAGGATACTATTTGTGGCTCCGCCATGCTGTCTCGGTCAGACATCTATCTTATATTTCTACCTTAAAGTTTGAGGAAGAGTTAAAGTAAAGAAATAGCTTGGTTAGTGAATAAGCTTGATGTACTTTTGCTAAGAAATTATATGTTCTGTTTTATGATTAGAACTAGCTAGTTATGAGATCATACAGTTTTAGTGACACATTTATGTAATCCATAGGTTCTTCTAGATACTGAACTTGATTAGTGGACATTTGTCAGCTTCTTTTGTTTATGGATAACAAACACCTTCAAGGATAATGGGATAAGAGGACAATGGATCAAAGGTTAAAAGCATTAGATATCCATTTCATGCAGTGGCGTAACTAGAGTTCTATGGGCCCCAAGTCAAACCTACACCTTTTTGCCCCCTCTCTCAATGTATACATTTCATTTTTTGCCCCCTCTCTCAATGTGTATTTCATTTTTGCCCCCTTTCTTAATTTATACATTCATTTTTTTGCCCCCTCTCAATTTATATATTTGCAACACCCGCAGGTTCTGCAACACAGAACCTGCGGGTGGTGAGACCCAGAAGCCCAACAACACCCTTGCTGGCCAGAACGCTGGGCCCCACTAGCCCACAGGCACAGGATCACAGCTGCAGGTGCTGTTTTGTGGGGGCGGGGGTCACCATGTGATCAAAACGTATAGTAGGTGTTTATAAATGACGCCGAGAAGCAATGGATCAATGTATGGCATGTATGTCATTTATACCAGCCAATTAATGCTGTAAAAACAAAACCCAAAAACAATGGCAGAATCACTGTGTATTTTCATACCGCCGACCCTCATGTTGATATCAAAAAGAAACAATGTATCGCACAAAAAATAAACCCCCATATGTCTATGTCTATGGACAAATAAGTTATGGCTTTTGAAAAGCACAGATGAAAAATGAAAATAAAAAAATAATAATTGCCTTGCCCTTAAAGGGTTTGTTCACCTTCAGGGAGCCTTTCTGCCTGACCCCCTTCGCCCCCAGACATCAGACCTGCAGAGGGAAGCATACGTACCTGCTATTGACCACTGGGTTCCAGCTCCTTCGGTCCTGTGCCACCGCTGCCTTGCTCTGGTCTCCACATATAAATGTCTGTTTGACAAGGGTCACGTGGTCGTTGCAGCTAATGACTGGCCGCAGTGGTGGTGTGTCCCCCAGATGTCATGTCGCTGGGTCACATCATGCATGGGGGACGCGTCATCACTGCGACCAGTCATTGGCAGCTGTGGCCACGTGACCTGCGTCAAAAAGAATGTTGACATGCGGAGGTCGGAACAAGGCAGTGGTGTCAGGGGATTGAAGGAGCTGGAACTCAGAGGAGGGGGTGGGGGGGTAAGTATGCTTCCCTTCTCACGTCTGGAGGCTTGGGGAGGGGTTGGCAGAAAGGCCCCTGAAGGTGAACAAGTTCAACCCTTTTACGTATCAAACTAGGCTGCCTTCTTAATGGGTTGAAACAAAGCATAGTCTTCCCACCACTTTTCCACCACATATAAGAAGGCTACATGACAATATCTAAATGATTGAAGACCTGAGTAACAAACACATTTGCCAACAGGATTCCCATTTTATAACTTTGTTTTCTTCCAAAAGCAGTGGGAAACCTGGCCACAGCTTGTAGAAGGCATTGCAAGTCAGACTCATTAAGGTTTTCTAAACCTGTGCAACCCCTTTAAGTAATGAAATATAACAAGGCTTTTTGTAACTTTTTAGATGTAATGTTTTTTCAATGCAGCCTTTACAGCCAAGTCTGTGTAGTATTTGGCATTAATGTGGTCATCTAAAAAAATATCCCGTAATTTCACTTCCAATGGAATAGGAAAAAAATTCCATGGGGTAATGATCGAACAAAATCAAATTTAATTAACCGTTTTGATTGACATAAACCTGGTGCAGCAAATCTGTCTGTTTTCCTAGAGAAATAGAAGTGGGCAAATACTGTAACCGTACCCCCTGCTGTGTTTCATTTCAGCCTTCCCCAAAGAGCCGTATTCAGGGTCTATTTTTTGGCCACTCACTGTTCTCACCTATTAATGTTTGGAGGTGAGGAAAGAACTAATTTCCTGCTGGAAAAAATATGGTAGGTTCATATACCTTAGAGGACATTTTATATTTCTTTGTAGGGTAGTATGTTTTATTCATGGGTATCTGATCTCCTAGCATAAATTTACTTGCATTAACAAGCTCTATCGGGACACACTCATCACACCCTCAATAATCAGCATCTAAGCATTGAAAATGTTTATTTAATCTGCTCTGATAATTGGCCAGTGCATGTTTGGATCCGACTTTCCTGCCATTTACAATCATCTGGTGCCTCAGCTTTCTGCTGGCACCATCAACTTCTCTTTTATGTGGTGTATGGGGAAATGTTTAGTATTGGGATCGAGAGCACAGCAAAATGCATGCGTTGAATTAAATTTGCTGTACAAACTGCACAACTATTCTTTTGCCTTCTTATATTTCCCAAATGTACAGCAAATTTCAGACATTGTTGGCAGCTACCTATTTGATGTCTTGAGTTTCATGGCCGGATTGTAACACTTTGACGAAAAAAATAAAAAAATTGCCCATGTGTTACTACTGCATCGATAAGTTCTCCTTAATTCTCCATGAAATGAAGAAAAAAAAATATCTAGATTTTTGAAGGTTTTCTATAACATAGCAAAAAAAAAAAAGGGTTCAAGTTTCTGTAAGGTCTCAATCAGATGGGCATATTGTTTAATAGGTTTTATTGCAGATACAGTGGATATAAAAAGGTCTACACACCCCTGTTAAAATATCAGGTTTCTGTGATGTAAAATTAAATAAAAATGAGACAAAGATAAAATTTCAGAACTTTTTCCACCTTGAATGTGACGTATAAATTGTACCACTCAATTGAAAAATAAACTGAAATCTTTTAGGTGGAGGGAGGAAAAAAAACAAAAACTAAAATAATGTGGTTGCATAAGTGTGCACACCCTTATATAACTGGGGGATGTAGCTGTGTTCAGAATTAAGCAATCACATTTAAAATCATGTTAAATAGGAGTCGGCATACACCTGCCATCATTTAAAGTGCCTCTGATTAACCCCAAATAAAGTTCAGCTGTTCTAGTTGGTCTTTCCTGAAATTTCCTTAGTCGCATCCCACAGCAAAAGCCATGGTCCACAGAGAGCTTCCAAAACATCGGAGGGATCTCATTGTTAAAAGGTATCAGTCAGGAGAAGGGTACAAAATAATTTCCAAGGCATTAGATATACCATGGAACACAGTGAAGACAGTCATCATCAAGTGGAGAAAACAACAGTGCTTACCGGTAATCGTTTTTCTCGATACCCATGACGGCACCCAGTGCGACTCAGGACCTCCCATCAGGACAGGAAACCTGAGAAGATAAAAAGGACACACCTCCTCCCAACACCAGTGGAAGAAATAAATTGTTCTCCGGAGAGAAGTGATAAGGGATTAAAGACCCTTTTTATTTTTTAAATCTATATTACTTCATATAGACCTGACTGATACCCTATATATATATATATATATATATATATATATATATATTTATATTATAAATATATCTGTATATATATCTATATATGGGGAGGGAACTATCGGGTGCCGTCATGGGTATCGAGAAAAACGATTACCGGTAAGCAATGTTGTTTTCCCCTCACCCATGACGGCACCCAGTGCGAGATAGACTATAAGTAGAGTCTAGGGGGGGGGGGCACAGCTTGAAGGACCTTCTCCCCAAACGAGGCGTCAGAATGGAGCTGTAACCTATAATGTTTGAGAAAGGTATGTGTGGGGAACTCCTAGAGAAATAGGCGGGAAGGCATAGCTGCGTTCCCGGCTCCAGTCCTGGGCCAGACTGTCCACCACTGTAGGATTCTCTGTGTGATTTAAAGAGAAAAACCTCTCCGTCTTCCTGTTCTTCCGGGTAGCAAAGAGGTCTATAGTTGGGGTCCCAAACTTTAAGACAATCTGGGAAAAAACTTCTCAGTTCAGACTCCACTCTGCCTGATTGAGTTCCACTCGGCTCAAAAAGTCGGCCACCATGTTCTTTTCCCTTCAGATGTACTGCTGATAGAAGCAGGTTCCTGTCTTCTGCTATTTTGAAAATTTCCTGGCAGAGGAAGATTAGGGATAGTATCTTTGTTCCGCCCTGATGATTTATATAGGCCACCGTCGTCGAATTGTCCGAGTAAAAGACCAGCTTTTTGTTTAAGACATCTGGAACTGCCACTCTTAGAACCCTTTCTACTGCTTTGAGCTTGTAATTTGATGTGCAGGCTCTGGTTCTTAAATCCCATCTTCCCTGTCAGTAATTCCCATCTGAATGAGCCCCCCAACCCCAAGGACTGGCGTCTGTTGTTATCCGTATGGGTTCTATGAAGGACCAGGGCATTCCTGCCGAAAGATTCTTCTCGGATGTCCACCATAGGAGGGAATACCTTGCTCTGGAGGAGAGATGAAATTTTTCCTCTAGCGTCTGTGGAAGACCATTCCATATCTTTAAGATATCCCACTGTAACGATCTTGTGTGAATCTGAGCAAACGGTACAGCGGGAATCGTGGCCGTCAGGTGCCCCAAAACTGTCATCGCCTTTCTGATGGAGCATCGGAAAGAGCGGAAGAGGATCCAAACATGTTCTCTTGTTGAAACTACCTTCTTTTGAGGAAGGAACGTTTTCTGAGCCGTGGAGTCTAGCTGCATCCCTAGAAATATGCAATTTTGAGAGGGGGATAGGCAAGATTTCTCTCGATTGACCTTCCATCCCAGATCCTTCAATAGAGAACACACCAGGACAAGATCCGTCTGTAACTGTACCTTTGTCTGGGCTATGAACAAAAAGTCGTCCAGATAGGGTACTAACACTACCCTGGACAATCAGAGGAATGCCACCATCTCCGCCACAACCTTTGTAAAAATTCTCGGGGCTTGTGAGACCCCAAACGGGAGGGCCCTGTATTGAAGATGCAGAAGCTGGCCCTTCACTTGGACTGCTGTTCTCAAATACTTTTGGGAGGAGGGATGAATAGGGATGTGGTAATAAGCATCCTCTAAGTCTACACTTGCCATCCAGCAATCCTTGTATAGCAGGTCTATAGTTGTCTTTTGTATTTCAGGAACTTGTTTTCGGATGATTTTAAATCTAAAACGATTTAAAGTCCCATTGGGTTTCCTTACCAGAAAGAGTGGGGAGTAATACCCCCTGCCCTCCTCTTCTTTTGGAACTTGACAAACGACTCCTTTGTCCAATAACAACTGAACCTCTGCCTCTAACACTGTGGACTTTAAGGGATCTTTCGGAGTTGGAGTGCGGGTGAAGAAATTTTGGGGATAGGAGAGAAATTCCAGTCTGAATCCCTCTGCTATCCCTCCCAAAACCCATTTGTTCTGGGTGACCTTTGACCAGGCCGGGAGGAAGGAGGAGAGTCTTCCCCCAACCTGGAGACTGGCGTCATTGCTGCTTATCTTTTTTATTATCTTGGGTTTTAAAAAGGAAGCCGCTAGATTTCCTCTGAAACCGATCCCTCTCCTTCCTATCATAGGGCTTGCCCCTCTGCCTTCTGAAACTCTGCTGGGGCCTACGAAAAAAGGGGGGCTTCTGAGGGACAGGAAATCCCCTTTTGTTGTCAGAGGCCTTCTCTAGGATGTCATCTAGAGATGACCCAAATAATCTGTCGCCCTCACACGGAAGGGTACAGAGTCTGGCCTTGGATCCCTGGTCACCCTTCCAGGATCTAAGCCAAATAGCCCTTCTAGCCGCGTTTGTCATAGCAGAGGCTCTGGCGGAAAAGCGCATCACATCAGTGGAGGCATCCGTTAAAAAATCAGCTGCTCTTGAGAAGGAGGTAAGAGAGGTTAGGAGCTCTTCTCTAGGCCTTTTTTCTTTAAGGTGCGTTTCTAGCTGGTCAATCCATAGTCTCAGCGACCGGGAAACCCAAGTGGCTGCGACTGCCGGCCTGAGACAGGCGGCCGACGTCTCCCAAGCCCGTTTAAGATATATATCCGCTTTTTTATCTAATGGGTCCGAGAGACAACCTAAATCATCAAAGGGGAGGGCAGACTTTTTTGCAATCTTGGCGACTGGTGCATCCACCGTAGGGGCCTTATCCCAGCTTGAGGACACTTTTTCTTCATAGGGGTACTTTCTTTTAACAGAGGAGGGTATGAAGAACTTTCTGTCAGGATTCTTCCACTCCTTTTTAATAATCGCCTGCATGCTCTCATGTACAGAAAAAACGATGCTTCTTAGGGCCTAAAGCCTGAAAGGCCTGATCCGCAACCGATCTGGTCTGCTTAATGTCCTCCAATTGCATAGTTGCTCGGACCGCTTTAAGTAACGGCTGCGTATCGTCAGGGGAAAAAATGGACTTCCCTGAATATTCCTCGTCCGAGGAGTCCGAATTACTGGAATCTAACTGTCCGGATTCTCTGGCTTCACTATCGGATGAGTCCATTTCCACAGTATCATATTCTGTGGCTTTATCCGGGGATCTGGCACGGCCTTTACTGAACGCCCTGAAGGACGCTTTGATTAGGGACTTCATAGATCTTGTAAGGGTCTGGGACTGAACCGCTATCAGCTTGTCTATACAAGCTGTGCACAGAGATTTCTGATAGGATGCAGATAGAGCCGTCTTACAGTCTGCACACTCCTTGTGTTTGGACTTGGAAGATGATTTTTTAGGAGGCTTGGGGATCTAAGACAGAAACACCTTATTAGTTAAAAAAGGAACGTTCTCACCCAGTGAATTTTCCTCTCCCCGTCCTTAGGACCAGTACCAGACTTGCAGGCCTCAAGGGGTCCAGGGGTTCAGCGCGTCCATCAGTAGGGTCCGACATGCTTCCAGCTGTATCCTACTTCAGCACAAGAACTGTGCCCTGCTGGCTGCCTGCACCTGCTGCCGCATTTATAGATTTAAAAGACGCACCTCGGCCCTCACTTCCGGGTCCTGCGCGTCGGGAGAGAGCCCCGCCCCCCCAACGTCATCAGCCGGCCCCCTGAAGGACGGCCCCGCGCATGCGCATAAGCGCTTAGACGCGCGGGCGCCACCTTTAACCTGGGCATGTCGGCGTGGGGAGCCGCCTGAACACGGCCACAGCGGCTCCCCGCAGGACCGGTAGCGAGTGCGGGAGCAGGCAGAATTGTGGGGAGCGGCTTCCGGCACGGCCACAGAACTACCGCTCCCCAGGGATAGGTCTTCCCACGGCCATGCCACAGACCCCCCCCAGCGCTGGGTCTTCCTCGAGGTATGTCATGCAGCGATCCGCTGCGTTGCTTCTCAGGAACTCCCATCCGGAGAACAGGAAACCTGAACTGGTGTTGGGAGGAGGTGTGTCCTTTTTATCTTCTCAGGTTTCCTGTCCTGATGGGAGGTCCTGAGTCGCACTGGGTGCCGTCATGGGTGAGGGGAAAATATGGCACAACAGTGACATTACCAAGAACTGGACGTCCCTCCAAAATTTATGAAAAGACGAGAAGAAAACTGGTCTGGGAGGCTACCAAGAGGCCTACAGGAACATTAAAGGAGCTGCAGGAATATCTGGCAAGTACTGGCTATGTGGTACATGTGACAACAATCTTCCGTATTCTTCATGTCTGGGCTATGGGGTAGAGTGGCAAGATGAAAGCCTTTTCTTATGAAGAAAAACATCCAAGCCAGGCTACATTTTGCAAAAACACATCTGTAGTCTCCCAAAAGCATGTGGGAAAAGGTGTTATGGTCTGATGAAACCAAGGTTGAACTTTTTGGCCATAATTCCAAAAGATAATTTGGCCCAAAAACAATACTGCACATCACCAAAAGAACACCATACCCACAGTCAAGCATGGTGGTGGCAGCATCATGCTTTGGGGCTGTTTTTCTTCAGCTGGAACTTGGGCCTTAGTTAAACTAGAGGGAATTTTATGAACAGTTCCAAATACCAGTCAATATTGGCACAAAACCTTCTGGCTTTTACTAGAAAGTTGAACATGAAAAGGAACGTCATCTTTCAGCATGACAACGACCCAAAGCATACGTCCAAATCAACAAAGGAATGGCTTCACCAGAAGAAGATTAAAGTTTTGGAATGACCCAGCCAGAGCCCAGACCTAAATCCGATTGAAAATCTGGAGATGCCCTCGCAATCGGACAGATTTGGAATGTTTTTGCAAAGAAGAGTAGGCGAATCTTGCCAAGTCAAGATGTGCCATGCTGATAGACTCATACCCAAAAAGACTGAGTGTTGTAATAAAATCAAAAGGTGCTTGAACAAAGTATTAGTTTAAGGGTGTGCAACCATATTATTTTATTTTTATATTTTTTCTTCCCTCTACCTAAAAGATTTCAGTTTGTTTTTCAATTGAGTTTTACAGTTTATAGGTCACATTAAAGGTGGAAAAAGTTCTGAAATTATTTATCTTTGTCTCAGTTTTTTACATCACAGAAACCTGACATTTTAACAGAGGTGTGTAGACTTTTTATAGCCACTGTATAACACCCTGCCCCCTCTGTAGGTCTACTGACCTGGACTTACATCCAGAATATATTGTCAAAGGAGCTTCCCAAGACTGACCTATCCTCATCGGTATATGATTGGTGGGGGACCGACACCCGGGACACCTACCGATTAACTGTTTGAAAAGTCACCAGAGCTCTAGAGGCATCAGTTAAAAAGTCCCAGAAAACCCCAGACTATAATTTACCCATTTTAAAGGTGGCATTACAGTTCAGCTTTAGAAGCTCAGATCTTGAAGACCAAACATAGCCTCTTTCAGACCTAGGGACGGATTTGTAACAAGAACCATATTGAGAAAATGGTAATTTCACTGTGCTCTAATCGTAAAAGCATCTCTAAGCAGGATTAGCTATAATGCCAGGTACCTTTAGTATGCAGATTAGTTGCTTCAATCTGGAGAAAAAATATTTTCAATCATATACAAATAAAGGTGGGCCCAAACCACTCTGTGCACTCCTCGGGCATCCACTGCCAGGCCCTTCTACTACTTCTTGATTGGCCAAGTTCCTGTATAGTCATCTCGCTGGCCCTGTCAGTCAAAAAGGAATGGGAGGGACTGACACCGGAAGCAGGAGGAGCAAGGGTGCACAGAGTGCCTTGGGGCTGCCACTGGTGCACCTAACTGCTCATATACATATGGATTCAAAGTACTGTACTTTGTCTTCAGAATGAAGCAACCGATCTCTATAACAAAGGTCACTTATATTTAGCTTAGCATTTGTTCAGTAGGTAGTTGATCAGACATCCCAATGGACATTGACAACAAGCACTGTGCTTGCTATACAACGCCCAATACTATAGGTTCAACCAGTCGACTAGAAGCAAGTGCCGCTTGCCGTATGTGACAGCAAACTCTGAAGCAAACTACCATTGATTTCAGTTACACATATTGTTGTGTTAGTCTTCTAGAAACAGAAAACTGAAATGAGTTTCAGCATTTCATAAAGTTCTTTTATTCTGGAAATCAGTGACGGTCCATGATCACAGACTGCTCGAATGTGAGGTTATGACAAGAAACATTTGAAATAAAGGACTCTAATTCGGCTTCTAATAAAATATAGTATTTAATATTTATCACATAATTCAGTACTCATCCAAAAATGTGGTGAGGATCTTTCATCTGCTCAGTTAAAGTTACAACATCTGTATTGAAATGCCATCTCACCACTGCTGCATCACAACTAGGAGACTTTCTTTGATGGGTGTATTTAAGCCATGTCAAATGAAAAACCCTGATGTCCTCCTTACAACCATCTAAGGCCTCCTGCACACAACCGTACCGTTCCCCCCCCCCCCCCTGTTTACTGGCTGTTTTTTGCGCTCCGTATACGGAACCATTCATTTCAATGGTTCCGCAAAAAAACGGAATGTACTCCGTATGCATTCTGTTTCCGTATTTCCGTTCCGATATAGAACATGTCCTATTATTGCCCGCAAATCACGTTCCGTGGCTCCATTCAAGTCAATGGGTCCTCAAAAAAAGGAACACATACGGAAATGCATCCGTATGTCTTCTGTATCCGTTCCGTTTTTGCGAAACCATCTATTGAAAATTGTATGCCCAGCCCAATTTTTTCTATGTAATTACTGTATATGCCATACGAAAAAACGGAATGAAAACGGAAACAAAAAGTGGAACAACGGTTTCGTGAAAAAAGGACCGCAAAGCACTGAAAAAGCCATACGGTCATGTGCAGGAGGCTTAACACTGACTCCCTGGTTTTCACATGCTTGTACGAATTCAGACTTTTTATATTAATTAGATAATGAAAATCTGATGAAATGCAGACGGGCTCCCTGCTCACACATCTGAGGTATATTCAATATCTTGGAACCATTTGGTGTTTTATATGTTCCTGAAACAGTCATATATCTTTTATTTCTGTATACGTTATCAGACTGTTCTGGTTTTTGGGCTGGTCCTTGGAGTACAGTGAAATTTTTATGACAATCAAGAAATACACAAATGATACTACTTATGTTACTGACCTGGAATTCCAGCATAGTCCTTCCAATGTTAGCCTCCAACATATGATGATAGGCACCAATGCTTGTACTTGGGTCATCAGCATCGTCTACATTGCCCTGTAAAATGCAAAAAGTTAAATATACAGATATGGGGGATACAGAAAAAGTCAAACAAAGTCAAATTGCAATCACTAGTTGGGCAAAACACTGAAGAGTAAGAATTTTTTTTCATAGCTATTGGTGGTTAGTAAACTTAACTGTAGCAACCAGTGTCAGGCAGCTACTGCTGAGACTAATAAGACCATGGGATACATCAAATAGAGCTTCTATGCTCATGATACTATGCTACTTTAGAAATCACTAGTTGCCCCTCACATGAAATATTATGTACAGTACAGACCAAAAGTTTAGACACACCTTCTCATTCAAAGAGTTTTCTTTATTTTCATGACTATGAAAATTGTAGATTCACACTGAAGGCATCAAAACTATGAATTAACACATGTGGAATTATATACATAACAAAAAAGTGTGAAACAACTGAAAATATGTCATATTCTAGGTTCTTCAAAGTAGCCACCTTTTGCTTTGATTACTGCTTTGCACACTCTTGGCATTCTCTTGATGAGCTTCAAGAGGTAGTCACCTGAAATGGTCTTCACTTCACAGGTGTGTCCTGTCAGGTTTAATAAGTGGGATTTCTTGCCTTATAAATTGGGTTGGGACCATCAGTTGCATTGTGGAGAAGTCAGGTGGATACACAGCTGATAGTCCTACTGAATAGACTGTTAGAATTTGTATTATGGCAAGAAAAAAGCATAAAGAAAAACGAGTGGCCATCATTACTTTAAGAAATGAAGGTTAGTCAGTCCGAAAAATTGGGAAAACTTTGAAAGTGTCCCCAAGTGCAGTCACAAAAACCATCAAGCGCTACAAAGAAACTGGCTCACATGCGGACCGCCCCAGGAAAGGAAGACCAAGAGTCACCTCTGCTGCGGAGGATAAGTTCATCCGAGTGACCAGCCTCAGAAATCGCAGGTTAACAGCAGCTCAGATTAGAGACCAGGTCAATGCCACACAGAGTTCTAGCAGCAGACACATCTCTAGAACAACTGTTAAGAGGAGACTGTGTGAATCAGGCCTTCATGGTAGAATATCTGCTAGGAAACCACTGCTAAGGACAGGCAACAAGCAGAAGAGACTTGTTTGGGCTAAAGAACACAAGGAATGGACATTAGACCAGTGGAAATCTGTGCTTTGGTCTGATGAGTCCAAATTGGAGATCTTTGGTTCCAACCACTATGTGTTTGTGCGACGCAGAAAAGGTGAACGGATGGACTCTACATGCCTGGTTCCCACCGTGAAGCATGGAGGAGGAGGTGTGATGGTGTAAGGTGCTTTGCTGGTGACACTGTTGGGGATTTATTCAAAATTGAAGGCATACTGAACCAGCATGGCTACCACAGCATCTTGCAGCGGCATGCTATTCTATACGGTTTGCGTTTAGTTGGACCATCATTTATTTTTCAACAGGACAATGGCCCCAAACACACCTCCAGGCTGTGTAAGGGCTATTTGACCATGAAGGAGAGTGATGGGGTGCTGCGCCATATTACCTGGCCTCCACAGTCACCAGACCTGAACCCAATCGAGATGGTTTGGGGTGAGCTGGACCGCAGAGTGAAGGCAAAAAGGGCCAACAAGTGCTAAGCATCATTTCAGGTGACTACCTCTTGAAGCTCATCAAGAGAATGCCAAGAGTGTGCAAAGCAGTAATCAAAGCAAAAGGTGGCTACTTTGAAGAACCTAGAATATGACATATTTTCAGTTGTTTCACACTTTTTTGTTATGTATATAATTCCACGTGTTAGTTCATAGTTTTGATGCCTTCAGTGTGAATCTACAATTTTCTTAGTCATGAAAATAAAGAAAACTCTTTGAATGAGAAGGTGTGTCCAAACTTTTGGTCTGTACTGTAGGTGCAAACTCTATGCACTGGTCTTGCAGTTCCATCATCAAATATTAGGCCTCGCGCTCACGGCCATATCACAGCTTGCTACAGATATGAAGTTGGTAGGAGTCATATTGCAGCACTCTTAGGCCCCTTTCACATGAGCAAGTTTTCCGCGCGGGTGCAATGCATGACGTGAACGCATAGCACCAGCACGGAATCCTGACCCATTAATTTCAATGGGGCTGTGTACATGAGCGCTGTTTTTCACGCATCACTTCTGTGTTTTGTGTGAAAATCGCAGCATGTTCTATATTCTGCGTTTTTTCACACAGCACTGGCCCCATAGAAGTGAATGGGGCTGCGTGAAAAACGCATTGCATCCGCAAGCTAGTGCGGGTACGATGTGTTTTTCACTGATGGCTGTTAAGAGATGTTGTTTATAAACCTTCAGTTTTTTATCACGCGAATGAAAAACGCATCAAAACTCATTGCACTCACGCGGAAAAAAACTGAACATTTGAACGCAATCGCAGACAAAACTGACTGAACTTGCTTGCAAAATGGTGCGAGTTTCACTGAACGCACCCTGAACGCATCCGGAGCCAATCCATCACGCTCGTGTGAAAGGGGCCTTAGAAGTATAATGGCTTCGGCGTACCTCCCATTTCATACCGAGACACACACGATTTATTTTCTCTTTAATAGATTTATATAATGTTGATCGGAAAACAAATGTGCCTTGTTGCCCTGGTGCTATATGATGGAGATATTTTATAATACACGGGTATATACACCATGTAGTGGCTCATGGTGATGGTGTTCCTACGGTTCCACAGTATGGAAATGTTGGGGCCTTGTGTGCTTCTTGACTCCATCCATGCGGTTCTGCCGTGTGCTTAGGGCCTTATTCGCTCACAATTGCCTTGACAGGTAAGCTGACAGGTAAACAGAGACATGTATCTTCTTGAGGGGTTTACAGGGCAACCACAGAAATTCAAACTTCTGCCCAGGTCTGCAGGTTATTATTGAGATGCACTGTACAGCCATTTATACAGTTCTGTAATAAATTCCTTAATGTGGCTCATCTTTAAAGGGCTTTGAAGTGATTATTACGGCTTATGGTATACACTATTTCGCCTATGCTTTTTTCATTTTGACCTGTTTTCACCATGTAAACAAATCATTCTGCTTTGTTTCCATCCTGTATGTGGCACTTCCTGTTGCTATATCCAACCAATCCCATGATGCACTTCTCCTTTCTCTACCGCTCTATAGCTCCTCCCACTCAGGTAGTTACATACACCCTGCTCTATCACTGCCCCTAACACCCAGCTAGTTTATAGCTCCTCCTACCAAGCTAGTTATACAGAGACTCCCCCCAGCACCGCCCCTAACAACACCCAGCTAGTTTATAGCTCCTCCCACCAGCTATTTACATAGACACTCCCCTATCACTGCCCCCGTTGCTGCTTTGACATGTCCATGGACATAACATCACAGGAAATTAGGCTACTTTCACACTTGCGCTTTTCCTTTCCACAATGGAGATCCGTTATAGGATCTCTAAAGCGGAGAAAACGCTTCCGTTTTGTTCCCATTCATTGTGAGTGGGGAAAAAACGGAACAGAATGGAATGGAGTGCACCAGAATGGATTCCGTTCCGTTTCGTTGCGTTCCCATGACGCACACAAAAGCGCTGCAAGCAACGTTTTTGAAGGCTTCAAGAGATACTGATCAAGAGAGATCCGTCATGAAACACAATGCAAGTCAATGATGACGGATCAAATTTTTTTAGGGACATGAAAAAAAAATGGATCCGGCACCCACTGACTAATGGTCTTGTTCATTTGGAATATAATACACCCGATCCGCTCTGAATGAATGCAGACGGTTGTATTATATGCCAGATGCCTTTTTGCTGAACCCATGACGGATCCAGCAAAAAACACAGATGTGAAAGTAGCCTAAGAAAAAGATGCACGGACATGATCATGTGAACACTAAGAAATTACAACATTTAAACTACCTAAATAAAATTATTATTTTAAAACATGTTGATACAAACCAGAAAAAACCCTTTAAGTCTTTTTTTTATTCAGTTCATTCTTTTGGAGTCAATATTTTTTTCCAGTTTATATCAAATATAAGCCAAGCTAGCAACTTGCCAGCTGTAAAGGGGATGGAACAAACTCATTCTGGAACAACAAATGTCTAAACTATATAGAGCTTAGGGGAAGACGCTTCATGTACAATTTCTTTCTGTTCCAGTGTGATTACACTGTTTTGCCATTAAAGTGCATCCAATATTCTCTTGATCCATTAGAAAGTACGCCAGTATCGAAAACATCAAATGGCCTTTCACAGTGTTGTATTGGGACATAAAACGTGAAACGCCCTCCATATTAAAATGTTATTTTTCATGGAAAAGACAATAAAATACAAATAGCATAGATTTTCCCATACACAATCCTCCCTGCTGTGCCTATTTGTTTGGATACGTATGGACTTGTGCTGGGCTGGGTGAGCGGTTGTCTGCTCTACTTTTTCCACTCTGTAATATTATATTACGCTGTATATTTTTATACTGTATTATCACAGTCTTTGATCCTCTTGACATACAAGTATTCTTTAGGTCAGAGGTATCACCTGAAGCTCTTAGGCTCCAAAACAAAATCTGTAACAGGCAGTATCGGACTGAGGTACCTTGAGCCCACCAGAGGAAATTATTCTGAAGGCCCAACACCTATATCATCAGTAATGTTTAATAGGCGTTGAATCAAAGAAAAAGAGCCAGTTGGCAAGTGATTAGTTCTAAAGGCAACCAAATATTTTTTCTCCTCCTGGACCATTGGGACCTATTGTTATAAGAGCCTGGGCCAGGGGCGGATTGGGAACATAAAAAGGGCCTGTAAAAAAATAACTAAAAGTGGTCCCATGTTGTAGGATTGTCTAAATTGACAGGAGGCGGGGCAACATAAGTAAGAGGGGTCAGCAATACCATACCATATACCACAATGCAGCACAATATATTGCCCCAAAAGCTTTCCCTCTGTGTTGGCCATCAATAGCTACCATCTTCTGCCCTCCTCCTCCAATTGTCTATGGAGCAGGGGGCTTAGGTGAATTCAGTAGGATATGTGCAGGAATTGGCTGGGTACATGTGTACTTGATTCTTACAGTGTTAATTACCACTAAAAGCTCATTATGTACCCATCCAGCGGCAGAGAGGGGGATTTGGGTGGCCCCCTGGGCATCGGCCCACTGGGAAATTTCCCTGTAAGGTCTATGACCAATCCACCCCTAGCCTGGGCCCACCAGAAGATCTTCTGGTACTCTGGTGGGCCAGTCTAACCCTGGTAACTGTAATATTATATTACGCTGTATATTTTTATACTGTATTATCACAGTCTTTGATCCTCTTGACATACAAGTATTCTTTAGGTCAGAGGTATCACCTGAAGCTCCTAGGCGTCTTTAACGCGGGGCAAAAATGGCAGCTGCCCGGGCCCAGTTGCTCCTGGGGGGCCCAAGGCAGCTGCCTCTTGAGCCCTGCTGGCCACTGGTGACGTGGGGGGGTGGCAGCAGGGCACAGGGAGATGAGCACTTCCATTGTGGAAGCGCTCATCTCCATACTCATCTGTATCCATCTGATACAGATGGAAGTGCTGCGGCGGGGCAGGGGAGGCGTCTCCCTTCCCCTTTCCTCTGATAGGCACTAATCAGAGGCCGGTGCAGGCTGCGCGATGACATAATCGTGCCGCCTGAGCTGTACAGTGTGGGATACAGGCCATAAGAGGCCTGCATCGCATCGCTGCCAGCCTGATGGAGGTAAGTATAACTGTTTATTTTTTTATATATGGTACTACTACTGGCACATAATTGGGGGGCATCTATGGGGGCACCTGTTACTGGCACATGATTTGGGGGGCATCTATGGGGGCACTTTTTACTGGCACATGATTAGGGACTGGGGGGCATCTATGGGGAACTTGTTACTGGCACATTTGGGGGCATCTATGGGGGCATTTCTTACTGGTACATTATTAGTGGCACTTTTTACTGGCACTATGGGGGCATCTACTGATGCCACAAAGAAGGGGTATTTTATATGGGGGGCTCTGTATAGGAGTATTTTATACTAGGGCACATTATGGGGAAGGGGAGAGAGGAGTACTAAGGGCTCATCTATAGGGGGCACCAAGAAGGGCTGTTTTATACTTGCAAATTATGGGGGACACTGAGGGCATCTACTGGGGCACTATATATGGGGCATTTTATACTGGTACATTATGGGGGCACTAGGAAGAAGGGGGGAGAGGATCACTATGGGGCCTTTACTGGGGGCACTATATAGGGGTATTTTATACTGGCACATTATGGGGGCACTATGAGGACATTAGCTCAACTGGGTATAATTATTACTTCTGGGGGCATTATAATGGGCTTTATTACTACTGGGGGGGGGGGTCTATGGGGAACATGATTACTAGTATGGGCACTATAGGAGCATTATTACTTCTGGGGCACAGTAGGGACATGTTGGGGGCACTGTAGGAGTACTATTACTACCATGTGTGCACTAGCAGAGAATTATTCCTATTGGTGGAACTTTTGGGAGCACAATTACTGTGGGGGCACCTTGGCACAGTATCAGCTTACCACAATTATTTTTGGGGGACGTTATAATTACACTATTAGTGTCAGGGGCACTATTTGCTGGGCGCAGTTATTTTAGGGCACTGTGTGCCAATAATTATTGAAGGGCACTATCTGCATGATACTACTATTATCAGGGGGTTTATCTGTTTCTGCAGTATAGTATTGGGGAGCACAGCGTCACAGTATTGGGGGTGGTAGGATGATTTGTCCAGAAGATGGGAGGATGATGGAAAAGTAGTAAACTAAGATTTTGTTGGTCAAACTGCAGAGACGAGAAATGGCTGAAAAATGGTGGTCTGGTCTGAAGGTCTGAAAGGAGAAGCTGAGAAAAGAGAACATCTACATCAAAGAGACGTCACTGGATGTAAGAGGTATGTGGCGCTGTATTTCCCTGTATGTAGGGCTTGCCACTTTACCATGTGCCATTTATAATTCTGATGTCTTCTTATGGGTGTGCCTCCTGCCTCTGCTCCCCTTATGGCTACACCTCGGTTTGGAAGGGGATCTGCCAGCAGGTTATAGGAAGTGATGGCATGTAACAATTAGCTGTTCTGGAGTAAAGGTGCCTATGCACATTAGACGTAAGCTGGCTGAACCCCACCGATTTCAGCAGTACTGGACGATTATCTAATGGGTGGGGGTCCCTCAACTCTAGCCTAACAGCAGATGATCCTCTGTTACCACTGGAGATATGCCTCTCCCCCTATTGCAAAACAAGTGCACACTTGACCGCGCTAAGCATACATTAGTATTGGGCAGTTGGAAGGAACAGATTTCGGCTGTTTAGATAATTATTATTATTTATTAAAGCTGTAAGGTATATGGCCAAGGAATCATGACTAGTGTTCACAGACAACGCCTATATACAATGGAGAAAAAAAAAAACCTAACCCTTGGGTTTTCTAACTTTTTTTTTCACGTCATATCAAGCTATAACTCAGGGAAAACATTTTGCACCCATGTATAGACGATTTTGTGTTTGCAGCACTGAGATCCTTCCAAATCACCACATTACCTATTAAATCATATTCACAAACTGCACTTGAGAATCATACGAATTAAATAAGCTAAATGCTAACGTCATGGCTCCTTTTTAACCGCTGATTTATTCCTGCTTGGTATTGGATGGCAATTTTAAGTAATTAATCATTTTTATGAAGATTTCTCTGCTTAAAAATACCCTTTGTAGACTTCTGGGCGCGACTTTCCTCTGGGATATCTAAAAGCCAGCATAAATATTTCAATGGCACTGCGTTAATGTTGCTGGATTCAGATGCTATAAATTTTCCAACGCATTTAGAGTTAAAAAAAATACTGGCAAAAGTGTGCGTGACCTTACAATATCTGTAACTTTTGGGTGTATATTCCATGACCATGATTACTGGTAAGAAATCTTTTCACCAAGGCACTGTCAGAGGCTGCCCCGTCACTGGCCAGTGTAGCCTACAGCTTAATTGTATGGCTGTATATAAATCACATCATTACATAGAACAGTACACAGCTTATGGATTTCCTCCTGTGAATGTAACATTTAGCAGTTATGTGTAAGGAGTGCTGTGAAATATTAAAGGGCAACCTCCTGTTAAAAATCCAGGCCATATAGGTATTTCAATGTGGAAAGTTTGTCCTACTAAGAGTTCTCAATACTAGGATAATCTTAAACTCTGAAAGCTGAATAAAGAACTTATTATTTTATACGTCAGAAGCTGGAATCGACCCTTTGTTTTTGGGCAGGATCATAGCTGTATTTCACTATGGACCATTCAGAAACCATCATCACCGAGTGTTTTTTCAATATTAATATTTCCTGTTTCAGTGTCCATGGGTGAATGGTTTGGCTCAAATTAATATCTTGATAACTAGTTATTGGGTTGTATCCATTATCTGTGTGTGTAAAAACTGTCTAAGTTAATAATAATAATAATAATAATAATAATATTATTACAGTGCTATATTAGGACAAATCATTGATGACCCTAGCTCCTATAGAGGTTGTCCTCAGCATAGGCCATCACTATCTTGATCGGCGGGGTCCAACACCCTGCATCCCCACCAATCAGCTGATCTGCAGTAGCTCTGATAATCAAGATGGCACTGAAACTACTGAACTCCCAATGAAGTGAATGCAGTAACCAGGTCTGTCCACTGCCCAGTGGACGGAGTTGTGTAGTTCCAGCGTCGGACCTGCTCTGAAAAAGCTGATTGGCAGGAGTGCAGGGTTTATGACCCTCGCCAATCACATAATGATGGCCCATCCTGAGGAGAAGCCACTTTAAACACTAGATAATAGGAAAAAGATGATGGGGAACCAGTAAGGGGTGCAAAACTAAAAAATTGTCATTTGAAACTATGAATGAATTATATACAGTATATGAATAATATGAGCCAGCAACGTAGCCCATTTAATCAGCTGATGGGTGGGACTGCTGGGAGTCAGCCCCGCACCAATCTGATATTGATAGCCTATACTTAGGATCTAAGTTCTTCAGGATTACATAGCTGCTTTCTTCCAAAAGCAATTCCACACTTGTCCACCAGTTGTGTGTTCTATTGCAGCCCAGCCCCATTCACTTCAATAGACCTGAACTGCAATATTAGACAAAATCCATGAGTATGGTGATGTTTTGGGAAGAAAACAGCCATTTTCTCCAATCCTCTACGACCCCTTTAACTGGCACAATTCTGGCTGCCATCCATGATAAGATAGTTTCATGAAAGGTACAGTACAACTCTAGAATATGTCCAGGTCAATAGTATGGGGGGCAGAGAACCAGTTTATAAAAGGCTTCATTCACGCGTCCGCAATTCTGTTCCACATTCATTTCTATGGGGCCGAATGATGTGCTGCCCGGATCCGGAAATGCGGACAAGATTAGGCATATTCTTTTATAGTGCCGGCAATGTGTGAACGCACATTGCTGGTTTTTTGCGGATCCGCAAAACACACACGGATGTGTGAATGGACCCTAAAACCTAGTTCACACGACCGTATGTCTTTTTCAGTGTTTTTCGGTCCGTTTTTTTGTTGCGTTTCAGTTTCTGTTCCGTTTTTCCGTTCCGTTTTTCCGTATGGCATTAACAGTATACAGTAATTACATAGAAAAAATTGGGCTGGGCATGAAAGTTTCAATAGATGGTTCAGCAAAAACGGAACGGATACGGAAGATATACGGATGCATTTCCGTTTGTGTTCCGATTTTTTGGCAGACCCATTGACTTGAATAGAGCCACGGAACGTGATTTGCGGGCAATAATAGGACATGTTCTATCTTTCAACGGAACGGAAAAACGGAAACGGAATGCATACGGAGTACATTCCGTTTTTTTTGCGGAACCATTGAAATGAATGGTTCCGTATACGGAACACAAAAAAACGGCCCGTACACTTGCAAAAAAAATTATCATGTGAACTAGGCCTAAGGCAGATTTAATGCTATATGAGAAACAAGTAGATAAAAAAGTGGGACTGCTGGGAGTACATATCAAATTTCTTAATATGGTCTTATCTACAAAAAGCACCTAATATATGAAAAGCAAGGAAGCAGTTAAATATCTTAGGTATATGCTTGTCTTCTATTAAGCTTCCAAGCTGTAAGTCATTTTTGTGGTTGAATTTTGTTTACCTGCCACCCAGAAGTTAAATGCAATTCTCCAAACTGTTCACCATCCAAAAGTTATTACTGCAAGGTCAAATTACCATACTTAAATGTAGCAGGAACGAAAAGCCCTGCCAATTCCTTCAGTGAACTGCAAACTTCACAGGAACCGGCTTAACGAGGGAAGGATTGCAATGTATTGATGATTAGGTTTCACTGATAGGGATAGCCTGAATAAAATAACGCATGGCTCGTTTGAGAAGATTTCTTAGCAATAATTAACCTAAAGAAAACACGGCTCTGTGGTAAGAGACATTTTCTTCTTAGCCACAAAATATGTTAATCAGAAATGTTCAGGATAGCTGAGCTTAGACTTTTAGTTTTTTCCCAAAAAGTGGTTGGTTTATACCCCATGGAAATGTCTTTGTGCCTCTTAAAGGCCTCTATTCTCTCAGCTGTTTTAGTAAATATTTGCATGCCCTATAATCATCACAATTTTGGAATACATTTTCTTAAAACTCTGTCTTGTGCCATACCTCTGATGTTCCTTATGGAAATGTATGAATAAATTGCCAAGGGGGTGCTATTTATTTCCTTGTCAAAGGGGTGGGAACCTACATACTTGCACACTGTGCTATCAGTGCAGACAGAGTAGGGACACACTCCATTGACCAGGAAAATTAGGACAGGACAACCCTGTTGTCAATTTATTAGCAGTTTTCCAAGAGGAAAAACTGAGAATTTGCTTGTAAAAAAAAGCCACCGATCAGATACACAGCCATCAAAACTCAAAAACGGCCACCATGCTTCCTTCACCACTCTGGTGACAGACATCAAGCTGTGCCTAGTGGGGCTCACACTCTAAGTTCCCTATCAGTATGGCTTTGGAGTGCGGGAGAACCTGGAGGAAACCCACACAAACACGGGGAGAACATACAAACTCCATGCAGAAAGTGAACTCGGCTGGATTCAAACCTAGGACCCTAGCACTGCAAGGCACCAGTGCTAACCACAAAGCCACTGTGCTACCCCTAGGTTGTTCACCAGAGACCATCACAAGGCCGGATGGACTTGGCTTCTAGGGACCCAAGTTAAGTCTGTGGAGTAAGTAGATCGCAGGCAGAGACCTATCAGAATGACCAAGGAGTACAGAAGAATAGTCAGCTAGCCAGTAGGAGCCAAATCGGTAGAGAAGGGGTAAATCCAGATATAAATCAAAGTCAGTTCACCAGGAGAGACAACTGAATCCAGATCAGTAGACAAAGTGTTAATCCAGAGACCAGGAGTAGAAAGTTTCACAATGCACAACAGAAGGAACAGGAACCAGGACACATACTGTATGAATCACAGGCAAAGACAAGCGGAAAGTGCCCGACTTAAATTCCCACCCAGCTCTGGTATTGGACACTGAGCCAGTGACCCGACTGGTGTGACATCCTGTCACTGATGGGGTGACCAGCAAGAGCTTATCTGGTCGGCATGGCAACCCTACTACAAGAGCTGGGCACTGGCACGTGGCTGGGTAAGTTCCTGACAGGAATGGGGCACTATCAAGTTGTAAGAAAAGAAACCCCATAATTGTTATTTCAAAGGGAATTCAAGAACAAATTAAAACAAAGGAAAACTGACAGGTTATGATTAACACTGGGTGTGTATGGTGTGTTTAGCGCTTGTGTGTGCATGCTATAGGGGGTGCAGCGGTAGCAGTGGCGAATGAACCCTGAAACCTGATGGGGTCCAAGGGTCTCTCTGGCACATAAAAACAAAAACACCTGCATAATATGGCAAGCTTTGATTTTTTTCCCACTGATTCACTTGGAGGCCAATGCATTAATCAAAATTCTGCTGGTTTCGGATTGCCAAAGAACAATGCAATAGGTAGCTCAGATTAAAGTAACACATTTAAAGAGGCCATAAACAATAGACAGAAGTAGGTTAATGGCTGAACAGCAGGTAAACGAATGACCATCTGGTGAATGATCATTACCCTGATGCAGCCACACACATTCAAATCCATATTGGCCATTACAGTCACTCAAACTGGCCATACGTGTTCAGTGAACCAGCAGCGGAATGATTGATCTGGCTAAAATGTTCTTTCACAGGAAAGTTTGTTCATCGACTAGCAATTCTACTACATTTTTTCCTTACTATGTCATCAGTCAGCTAATATAATTGATTGTTGTTACAGGCTATCGACAGGTTTAGTTTTTTATTATAATTATTTCATTCCACTTATCTTGGGTCAAAATAATTTCTCCAATTAGTCTTTATTCAAATTTTTCCCACATTTGCAGTACACAGCTTTCAATCTCACTGCATGTGGAGACTGTTCCTTCCGCTTCTCAACCGTCTACAGAAGCAGTAAAAATGTAAACTGTAAAAGACACACCATAGAACATTTTAATTAAAAAACTGTTTAAAAAGTATTATTTTTTGCCACAAAAGTTGTCTATAGCCTTTCCATTCTAATCAACTTTAGACTAGTGTGTATGGCCACATTTAAGCCATACAAATTAAAGGGGTTGTCTACTTTTTGGTTACTACTGACCAATGTGTTTCTAAGATGACTATATGGTGCTTAGTAATATAGCCTTTATTGAAGTTCTGTGCCATTGTCTACATTTCATAGTGTATGCCCCCCCCCCCCTTGTTTAAGTCTTTTGTGCTATCCACAAAGAGGTCTTGTAAGAAAATGTGACCATGCTAATAGCCTCCATGTGACGTCTCCTCTATCCAGTGTGCACCTGTACTGCTGGGAGTTTAATACCTCTGCAGTGTGTGTGTGAATAGAGGGGGCTGAGTGATAGCACGGAAGATCTGCCTAACAAGGGGACATGGCTTATAAAAGATAGCAAACGCACAGAATAGCAGAACACAGCCGGGGACAGGCGCGGTGGGGACAAGATGAGTTTGATTCTTGTATTAGGTGAAACACACTAGAGGGACTAGGCAAAACCTAGTGGATCCTGGAAAAGCCGTTTACGTTAGCCATGAGTATTATGTATAATATAAATATAGAACACATTTATATAAATATATAATAAAAAGTATTTATATTAAAATGAAAATAAATTAAACTACCACGGGTGGTGATCTCTTCACTTGTCATATACTGTATGTTTTCCTGTGCAGTTAGGAATTTCTGATAAAAGGTTTTGGGTAATGAGGGAAAATGCTTGGGAAGCACCAGTCTACATGGTTGTGGCATGCAACTAGACGCAGGATAAGTACCCACATCTTCATCTACTTGTTCCCAAAATACTAAATACTAATCTAGGATGGGTTTGGAGACTCGGATTTTGGTATTGAGCTTTGAGAACACGATGATCAGCATATTTTTATACAGGTCAGATAACTGAAAGGTCAGCATCTGCTGATGTTAGCCATTTAAATATAGTAATTATCACTGATCTGTAAAGTCAGATTGTAGTAAAACCCTTATGTAAAGACTTCTTGAGACCTTAACATACGGGCGCATTTATTAATAAATCCCCATAACTGGCAGACGATCCACTGAAGTTATTAACCCCTTAAGGACCGAGGACGTACCGGTACGCCCTATTTCCCGAGTCCTTAAGGACCGAGGACGTACCGGTACGTCCTGACTTAAAACCGTAACTCCGGCGCCGCGGGGGTTAATCGGAACGGGATTTCGGCTGAAATCATTCAGCCGGCATCCCGTAACAACGCAGGGGGGGGTCATTTGACCCCCCCGTATCGGCGATCGCAGAAAACCGCATGTCAATTCAGACCTGCGGTTTTCTGCGTTTCCGGTCCATTCGGGTGTCCTGTGACCCGATGAACCGGAAAAAGACTGCGATCGGTGGCGTAATTATACACCATCAATCGCAGTCCGAGGATTTGAGGAGGCGGTGCTGGCCCTGGTGCTGAACACTGCTGTCCAGGGTGCTGATTGGTGCAGGGGAGAGAGGCGCGAGATTCAAACTTCCTGCGCTCCTCTCTCCCCTCCTCTTCCTGTTCTGCACGAGCACCCGGCAGCATCGTCCAGCACCAGCTCCTGTGTCCCCCTAATCGGCATCCATCACCCTCCTGCACCCATCGCCACCCAGGTAGGTTAGGGTCAGTGAGGGAGAGGCACCGTTAGGCAGGGAAAGAAGGGAAAAGTAAGTTAGGAAAAAAAAAAAAAAAAAAAAAAAAAAACTTATCCAAACTTCCATCTATCCATCTAACCCTAACCCAGACCCCCCCCTGCCACTTGCCCCCCCCCCACTTGCATCCATCACCCTCCTGCACCCATCGCCACCCAGGTAGGTTAGGGTCAGTGAGGGAGAGGCACCGTTAGGCAGGGAAAGAAGGGAAAAGTAAGTTAGGAAAAAAAAAAAAAAAAATAAAAAAAACTTATCCAAACTTCCATCTATCCATCTAACCCTAACCCAGACCCCCCCCTGCCACTTGCCCCCCCCCCCACCAGGAGGAGGCAGGAGGGTGCAGGAGGGTGATGGATGTCCTTATGCTGTCCACAATCCACGGTAACGGCACCACCCCAGTCCCTGTGCGAGGTACAATCGGTATATGGGAGGAGTTGATCTCTCTGATCAAGTCCTCACGCCATATAACGCCATGCGCAAAACCCGGGCATGGTACAAAAAAGTTGCGGTCTACTTGGTGCAGGTTGCCATGTACAACTCTTTTGTACTATCCCGAAGCGCTGGCAGCACAGGGACATTCCTCCAATTCTATGAGGCAGTCCTCAAGGACCTGATCTTTTCGGACCGGGAAAGAGCAGGCCGGAGTACCTCGGGAACTGGAGGCGCCCGGATCGTCCCTGGCCAACACTTTCCAGGTGTGGTCCCCCATACTGGAAAGAAGGGACGAACCCAAAAAAAGTGCAGAGTGTGTCACAAGAGGGGGATACGGAAGGACACCACAACTCAGTGTGACACGTGCCCCGATCATCCGGGCCTCTGCATTATCAATTGCTTCAGGGAGTATCACACTTCCATGGAGTACTAAATTTTTATAATCCCCAACAGTTCACTAGAGAACATAAAACACTATGGCTCTCAGACTTTGGAGACACGAAAACTATTTTTCTTTCCCCAAAAAATATTAGTTTTAGTGCAGGCATCCTCAAACTGCGGCCCTCCAGATGTTGTAAAACTATAACTCCCAGCATGCCCAGACAACCTACAGCCATCATCAGGGCATAGTGGGAATTGTAGTTTTACAACATCTGGAGGGCCGCAGTTTTAGGATGCCTGCTTAGTGTGTCCAAAGTCTGAGAGCCATACATATTGGGCATCATCGCGTGCGTAAAAGTCGTCGCTATAAAAATAACTTTTGACCAAACGCCTCGGATGAACGGTGTTAAAAATATAAAATAAAAACTGTGCCAAAACACCTATTTTTGGGCAAAATTTCAATTTAAATCCATTTTGCCGGTAATAAAGCAAGGGTTAACAGCCAAACAAAACTCAATATTTATGGCCCTGATTCTGTAGTTTGCAGAAACACCCCATATGTGGTCGTAAATGGCTATATAGCCGCACGGCAGGGCATAGAACGAAGGGAACGCCATACGGTTTCTGGAAGGCAGATTTTGATGGACAGTTTTTTTTTTGACACCATGTCCCATTAGAAGCCCCCCCTGATGTAGCCTAGACTAGAAACTCCAAAAAAGTGACCCCATCTAAGAAACTACACCCCTCAAGGTATTCAAAAGTTACTTTACAAACTATGTTAACCCTTTAGGTGTTCCACAAAACTAAATAGCGAATGTAGAAACAATTTTAGAATTTAATTTTTTTGTTACATTGCCTCAAAAAAGAGTAATATAGAGCAACCAAAAATCATATTTACCCCTAAAATAGTCCCAAAACAACAACCACCTTATCCCGTAGTTTCCTAGATGGGGTCACTTTTATGGAGTTTCTACTCTAGGGGTGCATCAGGGGGCTTGAAAGGGTACATGGTGTAAATAAACCAGTCCAGCAAAATCTGCCTTCCAAAAACCATATGGCGTTCCCCTTCTTCTATGTCCTGCCGTTTAGCCAAATAGTAGTTTACCACCACATATGGGGTGTTTCTGCAAACTACAGAATCAGGGCAACCCATTTTGAGTGTTGTTTGGCAGTTAACCCTTCTTTTACTCCTGGAAAAAATTGATTATATTGGAAAATTTTCCAAAAAATAGAAATTTCAAAATTGTTTCTCCATCTGCCATTAACTCTTGTGGAACACCTAAAGGGTTAACAAAGTTTGTAAACCCAGTTTTGAATACCTTGAGGGGTGTACTTTCTTAGATGGAGTCACTTTTCTGAAATTTCTATTCTAGGGGTGCAACAGGGGGCTTCAAATGGGACATGGTATAAACAAAACCAGTCCTGCAAAATCTGCCTTCCAAAACCCATATGGTGTTCCCCTCCTTCTATGTGCTACCGTTCGGCCAAACAGTAGTTTACCACCACATATGGGGTGTTTCTGCAAACTACAGAATCAGGGCAACCCATTTTGAGTGTTGTTTGGCAGTTAACCCTTGTTTTACTCCTGGAAAAAATTGATTATATTGGAAAATTTTCCAAAAAATAGAAATTTCAAAATTGTTTCTCTATCTGCCATTAACTCTTGTGGAAGACCTAAAGGGTTAATAAAGTTTGAAAAAACAGTTTTGAATACCTTGAGGGGTGTAGTTTCTAGAATGGGGTCATTTTTGGGAGGTTTCTATTATCTAAGCCTCACAATATGACTTCAAACCTGAACTGGTCCATAAAAAGTGGGATTTTGAAGATTTCTCAAAAATTTCAAAATTTGCTTCTAAACTTCTAAGCCTTGTAACATCCCCAAAAAATAAAATATCATTCCCAAAATGCTACAAACATGAAGTAGACATATGGGGAATGTAAAGTCATCACAATTTTTGGGGGTATTACTATGTATTACAGAAGTAGAGAAACTGAAACTTTGAAATTTGCTAATTTTCTAAATTTTTGGTAAAAAATGTATTTTTTTATGCAAAAAAAATAACTTTTTTGACCCAATTTTAGCAGTGTCATGAAGTACAATATGTGACGAAAAAACAATCTCAGAACGGCCTGGGTAAGTCAAAGCGTTTTAAAGTTATGAGCACTTAAAGTGACACTGGTCAGATTTGCAAAAAATGGCCCGGTCCTTAAGGTGAAAATGAGCCCGGTCCTTAAGGGGTTAAGAGTCTGCCTGACGATGCGGAGCCAAACGGATCGTCTAGGCTTACAATGTAAGTCAATGGGGACGGATCCGTTTTTCACTGACACAATATGGTGCAATTGAAAACAGATCCGTCCCCCATTGACTTCCAATGTAAGTCAAGACTGATCCGTTTTGACTTAGACTTTTTTTTTATGAATAATGCAAACGGATCCGTTATGAACGGATACAAGCATTTGCATTATTGGTACGGATCCGTCTGTGCAGATACAAGATGGCTCCGCACCAAACGCGAGTGTGAAAGTAGCCTAACTATAACCTAGGCCTCATGTATTGGAAGCTGTACAGTAGCACGGCTCTGCTATATAATGATCCGATGATCAGGTGCCGTATATAAAAAGTTCTGTATATTTAACATCTGTAGATATTTATTTTCTGTAAGATTTTTACAGAATCAGGCAAAAAAAATATTAACTTCAGACATACTAAACTCCATTTCTAAGGATTCCCTATTAAAGGTTCACTAATAATGTAGAAATCAGCTCAGATAAGATTGCCCAGAGGTAAAGTGCATTTAAGGCTATGCCATAAGCTTAGCAAATCTGCAGCATCCGAAGCTCCAGGAGACCCTCTTGTTATGAATTACTTTGGGGTGAAGTAAGCCTGTCCTTAAGAGGTCTGTAAGTTCCCACAAATGAAAACATTTCAGGGACATTAAAAAACCCACCTATTACATTTCTGCGTGCTTTTATATTTCCCGTCTTTGTAGTGGAAATTTTTGTTTGTACTTTACTTGCCTCTCTTTCCTTCTTCCTCAGCTAGTAAAATACTTTATTTGACATATTTATGTGTGCAGCAAATATCTTCTTGGGACATTTTGTCACAATCTAAGATTCTGTTACACATGGTGAATTATTTTGGGTACTATTGAAATCTGGTCCAATCATTGTATCTACAAGAGGCAGAAAGTTGTGTTGAGGCCGGTCTGTCAATATATATTTCCTGCGCCAGGAAACTGACTATTCCTCTGGTTTAGTCAAGATTTCTGTAATATCTCGACAATTAGCAACATTTCAGTTCACGCACTAAACCTGTCACTCTACTGGCCCACACCAACAAAGATCGAAAAGAGTTGCCAAAGCGTGAAAACAACTTTAAACAAAGCGGCATATTTGCTTTGGAGGAAATTTAATGATGGGATTTGCTGAAAACTCAAAAATTGGTTTTCAGAGGAAAATGATTTCAAATCATTGCAGTAAGTAAGTTTTCAGACTTCTAAGAGCTGAGATGGCACTGTAGCACACTAAGGAAATTAAGTTCGCCAAAAAGGAGGTTGGGCAAGAAACTGAAAGATGCCTATAAATCACTAGACTAGTCAAGTTGTGAAAGACATAGTCCAAGTTCTGAGGCTAACTGAGGTGACACCCAGTAGTTCAGATACCATTGGTTTTAATAACTTTAAAAAGGTCACTAATGTCTGATGCTATCACCTTCTAAAGCTGGCCATTTTTAGGATTTCTGTTCACTGTGTTCCACTGTATGCCGTGTGGACTGGTTGCCGGTACTTGTGGGTGTGCATCTAGAGCCATGTGCACATCTGCCTCTGTCTTGTGCGTACTGGCCCACCATGTTTGTGGGCATCTGTCCTCTGGAGGAAGGGCGTGAGGATTTCTATTCACGGTGTTCCATTGTATGCCATGTGGACTGGTTGCTGGATACTTGTGGGTGTGCATCTAGAGCCATGTGTTGATGTGTAGAGGTTAATGCCTCTTTTTGTTTGTGTGCATTTGCATGTATTTTTGGGCTAATGAGCTCCGCTACAGTATATGTTCTGTCTGTCTATCCCGCCCCTTGGCTGAACAAACTGTTACAGAATCACTTGGGTACTTTCACACTAGCGTTTTTCTTTTACGGCATAGAGTTCCGTCCTAGGGGCCCTATACCGGAAAAGAACTGATCAGTTTTATCCCCATGCATTCTGAATGGAGAGTAATCTGTTCAGGATGCATCAGGATGTCTTCAGTTCAGTCTTTTTTACTTTTCAGGACGGAGATAATAAGGCAGCATGCTGCAGTTTTATCTCCGGCCAAAAAAACTGAACACTTGCCTAAATGCCGGATCCGTAATTTTTTCCATAGGAGTGTATTAGTGCCGCATCCGGCATTCAGATTGCCGCATTGACGGACCCATGCGCAGACATTCAAAAATGTGCCTGATGACACCAGAATCCGGTATTGCAATGCATTTTTCAGACTGATCAGGCTCCTGATCAATCTGAAAAATGCCTGATCAGTCAGAAAAAATGACATGCATTTGCATACAGTTTGCCTGATCAGGCAGGCAGTTCAGGCAACGGAACTGCCTGCCGGAATCAAACAACGCAAGTGTGAAAGTACCTCTGTCTTGATTCAAACAGTGGTTCCATAGCAGCTATACGTTAAATTAAGGTTGGCTGAACCCACCAATCTCCAGGGAATCAGCTGACTAATGTATTTTGTGGTGAACCAATATTCCCCCCCACGGCAGATTCCAGGGGAAAGAAGGATTGGGCTTGTTGGATTTCAAAATGTGTGATAATATGAGTAATGGAAGCCTTTAGGAATCTAATTTTTATGAGCACCTTTAGTTATTGGTTCATTATACAAACTGGATTCCAAAAAAGTTGGGACACTAAACAAATCGTGAATAAAAAGTGAATGCAATGATGTGGAGATGGCAAATGTCAATATTTTATTTGTAATAGAACGTAGATGACAGATCAAACGTTTAATTCGAGTAAATGTATAATTTTAAAGGAAAAATACGTTGATTAAAAATTTCCCAGTGTCAACAAATCCCCAAAAAGTTGAGACAAGTAGCAATAAGAGGCTGGAAAAAGTAAATTTAAGCATAACGAAGAGCTGGAAGAGCAATTAACACTAATTAGGTCAATTGGCAACATGATTGGGTATAAAAAGAGCTTCTCAGAGTGGCAGTGTCTCTCAGAAGCCAAGATGGGTAGAGGATCACCAATTCCCACAATGTTGCGCAGAAACATAGTGGAGCAATATCAGAAAGGTGTTACCCAGCGAAAAATTGCAAAGACTTTGCATCTATCATCATCAACTGTGCATAACATCATCCGAAGATTCAGAGAATCTGGAACAATCACTGTGTGTAAGGGTCAAGGCCGTAAAACCATACTGGATGCCCGTGATCTCCGGGCCCTTAAACGACACTGCACCACAAACAGGAATGCTACTGTAAAGGAAATCCCAGAATGGGCTCAGGAATACTTCCAGAAACCATTGTCAGTGAACACAATCCACCGTGCCATCCGCCGTTGCCAGCTGAAACTCTACAGTGCAAAGAAGAAGCCATTTCTAAGCAAGATCCACAAGCTCAGGCATTTTCACTGGGCCAGGGATCATTTAAAATGGAGTGTGGCAAATGGAAGACTGTTCTGTGGTCAGACGAGTCACGATTCGAAGTTCTTTTTGGAAATCTGGGACGCCATGTCATCCGGACCAAAGAGGACAAGGACAACCCAAGTTGTTATCAACGCTCAGTTCAGAAGCCTGCATCTCTGATGGTATGGGGTTACATGAGTGCGTGTGGCATGGGCAGCTTGCATGTCTGGAAAGGCACCATCAATGCAGAAAAATATATTCAGGTTCTAGAACAACATATGCTCCCATCCAGACACGTCATCTCTTTCAGGGAAGACCCTGCATTTTTCAACAAGATAATGCCAGACCACATTCTGCATCAATCACAACATCATGGCTGCGTAGGAGAAGGATCTGGGTACTGAAATGGCCAGTCTGCAGTCCAGATCTTTCACCTATAGAGAACATTTGGCGCATCATAAAGAGGAAGGTGCAACAAAGAAGGCCCAAGACGATTGAACAGTTAGAGGCCTGTATTAGACAAGAATGGGAGAGCATTCCTATTTCTAAACTTGAGAAACTGGTCTCCTCGGTCCCCAGACGTCTGTGTGTTGTAAAAAGAAGGGGAGATGCCACACAGTGGTGAAAATGGCCTTGTCCCAACTTTTTGGGGATTTGTTGACACCATGAAATTCTGATTCAACATATTTTTCCCTTAAAATGGTACATTTTCTCAGTTTAAACTTTTGTTCCGTGATTTATGTTCTATTTTGAATAAAATATTAGAAGTTGGCACCTCCACATCATTGCATTCAGTATTTATTCACGATTTGTATAGTGTTCCAACTTTTTCGGAATCCGGTTTGTAGCAGAGCATATGGGTTGTGCTGATTTCTAAATCCCTGCAACATTTTATATAAAAAATAAAATAAAATCTCAAATCCATGGAAAGACAGAATGACCCCATAGGAAAGTTCACATTTCATTTTTTTTTGTTAACATTAAGGTGTTTATAAAGAGGCGATTCATGGGAATGTGGAAAACAGTACATAGTTGGTTAAAAACCACCTAAGTCTACTGTTTAACACTTGCAAACCCATGTTGATCCAGAGGAAGGCAAATATCGCTAAATGGTAGAGACCCAATTCCCTTCTTAAAGCTATTGACACTTTCATCCATTACCAAAGTAAACTGGTTTGACAAGACCTCGCTTTCATAAAACCATGTTGGCTACTGGTGACCATATCATTGTCCAAAACATACCGTCCAACATGATCTCTCAATAAATGGTCAAGTCATTTTGCATTTATAGAAGTTAAACTTCTATAAACTAGAACTACAAACTAGCTCATAATTGTCTAGCTTTTTCTTTGAACCTTTAAACTCAAATTATTCACATATACATGTATGTACAGACATTTCTGTGTTTGTCTTTTTAGATAATTTTTATGCTGGTTCGACTTACTTTATTTGCTTCTTGCATTGAATTATTCTCCAGTCATTGGCAGAACTCCGCATGGGGATGTTTGGCAAAGAATACTAAGCTGCTTTGATCAAACTGAAGAGTAATCTATGGTGCCAGGAGTGTACAATACACTTAAAATTATGCAGTAAATCCCCCCCCCCCCCCCCCCAAAAAAAAAAAAAAAAAACATCACAGAGGACCAGTAAATAATAACAAATGGAAAAAAACTATAAAATCGATTTAAAAAGAAAAATAGTTTTCCAGAATCAACTGTTACCACTACATAAGCAAAGTTGCCCAGTAAACACAATAACATGTCTATGTCCAAGCCTGGTATGAGAAAAAAACATTGGAATGGACAAGCGGTACAACCCTCGCTAACTTTATGGTTTATGCCAATATCAGCAGTGGAAAAACCCGTCTGCTAATCAGTTCCATCATTCTTAGATTCACCGGTAGTCAACATACCACTTCATGGGAACCAAAGATGCGGCTTAGCCTCTCTTGGAGGACTGCACATGCAATGTACCATATTTGCCCACCATATTCGGTGGAGAGGTGGCCACACATAAGCTACAAAAAACAAAACCAGAGTCTGTTAATAATGGAGTTTGAGCCCCTGTGTCTGATATATTCTACTACAAGCAGTACACAGCTCCATACACTCTGCTGTTCTGCCTATATGCACAAATGGAAAAGGGAGGCTTGCACCACATGTAGAGATGACCAGTTGCTGCCACCGCTGTAGAGTCTAGTTCAATGATTCTCAATGTACCCCCTATTCAGACAAATAGCATCAAGAAATTCTAAGGTTATGATTAATGCATGAGCATAGGGCAATTACCCTCTAAACAGATGGCATGCACCCCATAAGGCAGGGGAGGGCATATTTTTTGTTCAACCAGTGCAGCTGCATATGGGCACAGAGGGTAAGAGGGCACACTGTTACTTTTACAATCTGTTCAGCTGCAGATGTATCGCTGTGAAATTACAGGCAGAAAATCCAGTGTACAGAGCAGCTGCAAAGCATGTGAGATTTTACCAAGTCTCCTGCACATGCTGCATGAAAAATCCATGTGGAATTTGCAGTGTAATCCACCTGCAGTGGGGAATTTAAATCTGTGGCATATCAATTTATGCTGCAGATTTTCACTGCAGATTTCACACTTTGTAATCAATTCCACAGCAAGCATGCAGTAAAATTCACAAACAAATCGCCATGTGGCACATATGGATTTTGCCAAGGCTTCCTTTAAGGATGTCCTCATAAAATCATAGAACAATCATCAGTGGAAATTCCACAGTGAAAAATCTGCCCCATGTGGATGTACCCTTATGGATAGGGTTTGTTCACAATTTCTTTCTCTAACGAAAAGTCCCGTCCATACATCTTAATGGGTGTGTTTCTGCATCGTACTATATATCCGTTTCAGATTTTAAGTCCTATTCAATTGGATGGGGCAGTCACATTAAAGGAGTTGTCTCAACTGGAACACTGATGGCCAGCGATATCAGAGAGGTGTGGGTCCCACCTCTGGGACCTGTACCCATCTCTAGAACGGAGTGACCAAAGTTCAAAAGTTACATGCGAGACCGCCCTCTATTCATTTCTATGGGAGCGCCGAAAACAGCCAAGTAGCACACTTGGCTATTTTCAGCAATCCCATAGAAATGAATGGAGGGCAGCCATGCATTTCTATGTTCTCTTTGGGACCTTCATTCTAGAGATAGTTATCTGATATTGGTGGCATATCCTAGCGATATACCACCAATCTTCCAGCTGTGCAACAAATCTGCTATTAACATACCCTAAAAGCAGCTAGTAGATTCTTAATGTTAGATTTTGGTAACCTATTATATTGGATGATAGGGACTGAGCTATTGAAATTCCTGGCTCATAATTATTGCTTGATTGTCAGACAGACATGAGGAGGCACTATCGGAGAGCAAGGGACCCAGATACCGATCTTCTGTCTTTGACTGCCCATGTCTGGGGTAGACATTCTGCAGGATGGAAACCTAGGCAGACCTGATAATATGGACAATATGGATAATAGCATATAGTATGAAAAGAAGAACCAGTTCAATGGTAAAGACCATTATGCTACACCAAATTGAAAGACAAGAATCACCGATTCACTAGCGAAAAGTTGGGTGGACAATTAAATACTAGCATTTTTTTTAGGCATTGCTGTATTATTGCTGAATACATCTGCTCCAGGTTGTGTAAGAACAAAGATACCTAGTTCTGTGGGGTTTCTTAAGTAGCAAGGAAAACCTGTGTTATGTTAAGCTAATTCTAACCTTCCTTCTTATAGAACAAAGCCGTTGTTAATACCAAAACTCAACAAAATCAACAAAAACTAAACTTAACAAAAATTATCATCCTGTCCATCATGATGCCTGAATTAGATTACAAACCATAGTATTCCAAGGACTGTTGTTTTAAATTGTATGGCTGCCTTAGAAATGTTAAGTATCAGGAAAATCTCTCTTTATGGCCAAGAGCCACCACCGTACATAACATAAATCAAGTCTGAGTAATGTCGTGCCATTCAAAATAAATGCAGAAGTCTGGGATAGCCTGTTAGCAGACATTTTACCTGAAATGTAAGCATGACTTTGGTAGATCTAAAAGTTCTGCTAGGAAGGACTGATTCCTATCTGATGTTAATATATGCATGATTTGCATTGACTTCTGTAGTCTACCGTGGTCATTAAAACATTCAATAGCCCACCTGAACCCATTCCAACCCTTCCAGCCGTCTTATGAGAAATTGTATATTTCCTATGAATAACCATTTTAAATTAAGTTGTATTGTGGTGGACTTGAGTTTAATCCTAACTTACATGTTTCTCAAATATTCTCAAGGTAAAAAAAAAATATATCATATTTGTGGTATGCCTCTGCACCATGAAGATTACTCAACTATGCTTTCCAGTAATGCACAAAAGAAGTATTATGGCGCATAGCTGCCAGACATGCTAAAAAGAGAATACTCATGCCAAGTGGTAACCATGTGTCAAGAACATTTTCTAACATATATGGCTACACTATATACACTAAGCATTCATAATTTTAATTTTTTTTCAAGATGAACATGGTAAATTTAAAGTATTGTAAGTTCTTGGAAAACAGGAAATTTCCCACCTCCCCTGTGCTGCCACTTCCCACGTCCCCCACCAATCACTGGCTGCAGCAGTGACCTCAGTGGTGTCCACTTAAAAAAAAGTGATTGGCTGCAGTGATCATGTCACGTGTAGTGTTGGGCAAAATTGTGGTTTCAAGTTCAGTGTACAAGGTTCGGGTTATCTAAGAATTCAGTTATGGATTTCGCTACCATGGACCCCAAGTTATGGTCTATAACGGAATTCTTAGATAACCCGAACATTGTACGCTGAACATGAAACCACAAGTTCGCTCAAAACTACGGTAGTCATCTGTCATTTTGACATGTCAGCCAAAAGGGGGTTCGGGAAGGGTTGGTTGTCGGGAGGTTACTACCAACCAGCCCAAATTCTGTGCTGGGAGGTTTGCCATGCTGACCAGTCAAGCTCCAGCTATAACAATGAGCCTAGATGCTGAGCCAGTCAGGTTCCGGTCACAGTGTCCAATCTCCGAGCTAGGTGGGGTATTTAACCACCTCCCGACCGCCGTACGCGTATATGCGTCCGGGAAGTGGTTGCTTTATTCCTCCTGGACGCATATACGCGTCTTCTCGCGAGACGCGAGATTTCCTGTGAACGCGCGCGCGCTCACAGGAACAGAAGGTAAGCGAGTGGATCTCCAGCCTGCCAGCGGCGATCGCTCGCTGGCAGGCTGGAGATCCGAATTTTTTAACCCCTAACAGGTATATTAGACGCTGTTTTCATAACAGCGTCTAATATACCTCCTACCTGGTCCTCTGGTGGTCCCTTTTGTTAGGATCGACCACCAGAGGACTCAGGTAGGTCAGTACAGTCCCACCAAACACCACACTACACTACACTACACTACACCCCCCCCCCCCCGTCACTTATTAACCCCTTATAAACCCCTGATCACCCCATATAAACTCCCTGATCACCCCCCTGTCATTGATCACCCCCCTGTCAGGCTCCGTTCAGACGTCCGCATGATTTTTACAGATCCGATCCATGTATCCATGGATCCGTAAAAATCATGCGGACGTCTGAATGGAGCCTTACAGGGGGGTGATCAATGACAGGCGGGTGATCACCCATATACACTCCCTGATCACCCCCTGTCATTGATCACCGCCCTGTCAGGCTCCATTCAGACGTCCGCATGATTTTTACGGATCCGATCCATGTATCCATGGATCCGTAAAAATCATGCGGACGTCTGAATGGAGCCTTACAGGGGGGGGTGATCAGTGACAGGGGGGTGATCACCCTGATTACCCTGATCACCCCCTGTCATTGATAACCCCCCTGTAAGGCTCCATTCAGACGTCCGCATGCGTTCTGTGGATCCGATCCATGTATCCATGGATCCGTAAAAATCATGCGGACGTCTGAATGGAGCCTTACAGGGGGGGTGATCAGTGACAGGGGGGTGATCACCCTGATTACCCTGATCACCCCCTGTCATTGATAACCCCCCTGTAAGGCTCCATTCAGACGTCCGCATGCGTTTTGTGGATCCGATCCATGTATCCATGGATCCGTAAAAATCATGCGGACGTCTGAATGGAGCCTTACAGGGGGGGTGATCAGTGACAGGGGGGTGATCACCCTGATTACCCTGATCACCCCCTGTCATTTATAACCCCCCTGTAAGGCTCCATTCAGACGTCCGCATGCGTTCTGTGGATCCGATCCATGTATCCATGGATCCGTAAAAATCATGCGGACGTCTGAATGGAGCCTTACAGGGGGGGTGATCAGTGACAGGGGGGTGATCACCCTGATTACCCTGATCACCCCCTGTCATTGATAACCCCCCTGTAAGGCTCCATTCAGACGTCCGCATGCGTTCTGTGGATCCGATCCATGTATCCATGGATCCGTAAAAATCATGCGGACGTCTGAATGGAGCCTTACCAGGGGGGGAGTGATCAATGACAGGGGGGTGATCAGGGAGTCTATATGGGTGATCACCCCCCTGTCATTGATCACCCCCCCCCCCCCCCCCCCCCCGGTAAGGCTCCATTCAGCCATTTTTTTTGGCACAAGTTAGTGGACATTTTTTGTTTGTTTTTGTTTTTTTCTTACAAAGTCTCATATTCCACTAACTTGTGTCAAAAAATAAAATCTCACATGGACGCACCATACCCCTCACGGAATCCAAATGCGTAAACATTTTTAGACATTTATATTCCAGACTTCTCACGCTTTAGGGCCCCTAAAAAGCCAGGGCAGTATAAATACCCCACATGTGACCCCATTTCGGAAAGAAGACACCCCAAGGTATTCCGTGAGGGGCATATTGAGTCCATGAAAGATTGAAATTTTTGTCCTAAGTTAGCGGAAAGTGAGACTTTGTGAGAAAAAAAACAAAAAAAATCAATATCCGCTAACTTATGCAAAAAAAAAAAAAATTCTAGGAACTCGCCATGCCCCTCATTGGATACCTTGGGGTGTCTTCTTTCCAAAGTGGGGTCACATGTGGGGTATTTATACTGCCCTGGCTTTTTAGGGGCCCGAAAGTGTGAGAAGAAGTCTGGGATCCAAATGTCTAAAAATGCCCTCCTAAAAGGAATTTGGGCCCCTTTGCGCATCTAGGCTGCAAAAAAGTGTCACACATGTGGTATCGCCGTACTCAGGAGAAGTTGGGGAATGTGTTTTGGGGTGTCATTTTACATATACCCATGCTGGGTGAGAAAAATATCTTGGTCAAATGCCAACTTTGTATAAAAAAAATGGGAAAAGTTGTCTTTTGCCAAGATATTTCTCTCACCCAGCATGGGTATATGTAAAATGACCCCCCAAAACACATTGCCCAACTTCTCCTGAGTACGGCGATACCAGATGTGTGACACTTTTTTGCAGCCAAGGTGGGCAAAGGGGCACCTTTCGGATTTCGCAGGCCATTTTTTACACATTTTGATTTCAAGGTACTTCTTACACATTTGGGCCCCTAAATTGCCAGGGCAGTATAACTACGCCACAAGTGACCCCATTTTGGAAAGAAGACACCCCAAGGTATTCCGTGGGGGGCACGGCGAGTTCCTAGAATTTTTTATTTTTTGTCACAATTTAGCGGAAAATGATGATTTTTCTTTTTTTTTCTTTTTTCCTTACAAAGTCTCATATTCCACTAACTTGCGACAAAAAATAAAAAATTCTAGGAACTCGCCATGCCCCTCACGGAATACCTTGGGGTGTCTTCTTTCCAAAATGGGGTCACTTGTGGGGTAGTTATACTGCCCTGGCAATTTAGGGGCCCAAATGTGTGAGAAGAACTTTGCAATCAAAATGTGTAAAAAATGCCCTGCAAAATCCGAAAGGTGCACTTTGGAATATGTGCCCCTTTGCCCACCTTGGCAGCAAAAAAGTGTGACACATCTGGTATCGCCGTACTCAGGAGAAGTTGGGGAATGTGTTTTGGGGTGTCATTTTACATATACCCATGCTGGGTGAGAAAAATATCTTGGTCAAATGCCAACTTTGTATAAAAAAATTGGAAAAGTTGTCTTTTGCCAAGATATTTCTCTCACCCAGCATGGGTATATGTAAAATTACACCCCAAAAAACATTCCCCAACTTCTCCTGAGTACGGCGATACCAGATGTGTGACACTTTTTTGATGCCAAGGTGGGCAAAGGGGCACATATTCCAAAGTGCACCTTTCGGATTTCACCGGTCATTTTTTACAGATTTTGATTGCAAAGTACTTCTCACACATTTGGGCCCCTAAATTGCCAGGGCAGTATAACTACGCCACAAGTGACCCCATTTTGGAAAGAAGACACCCCAAGGTTATCCGTGAGGGGCATGGCGAGTTCCTAGAATTTTTTATTTTTTGTCGCAAGTTAGTGGAATATGAGACTTTGTAAGAAAAAAATAAAAATAAAAAATCATCATCATTTTCCGCTAACTTGTGACAAAAAATAAAAAGTTCTATGAACTCACTATGCCCATCAGCGAATACCTTAGGGTGTCTACTTTCCGAAATGGGGTCATTTGTGGGGTTTTTCTACTGTTTGGGCATTGTAGAACCTCAGGAAACATGACAGGTGCTCAGAAAATCAGAGCCGTTTCAAAAAGCGGAAATTCACATTTTTGTACCATAGTTTGTAAATGCTATAACTTTTACCCAAACCATTATTTTTTTGCCCAAACATTTTTTTTTTATCAAAGACATGTAGAACTATAAATTTAGCGAAAAATTTATATATGGATGTCGTTTTTTTTTGCAAAATTTCACAGCTGAAAGTGAAAAATGTCATTTTTTTGCAAAAAAATCGTTACATTTTGATTAATAACAAAAAAAGTAAAAATGTCAGCAGCAATAAAATACCACCAAATGAAAGCTCCATTAGTGAGAAGAAAAGGAGGTAAAATTCATTTGGGTGGTAAGTTGCATGACCGAGCGATAAACGGTGAAAGTAGTGTAGTGTCGAAGTGTAAAAAGTAGGCCTGGTCATGAAGGGGGTTTCACCTAGCGGGGCTGAAGTGGTTAAAGTGTACCTCGACCTTCACAAACACTTTATCTAAACAAGTTTGAAATTATTTTTGACTTGTTTATTTTTATACTTTATTTTTATTTTTTTACTTTTACTAGCGAAATAGGAGCCTAAAGTTCCATAGCCTATTGCGCTTTAGAGTTTATATTCCTGTACACCGCTGTATACTGGTGTACAGATTCCTCTCTGGCTAAACTAAAGGCTGTAAAGACTGGAAACCACTGCTGCTCTTCTCAAACCTTGCACACATGGGTCTCGATTTTAGGCCAAACATCTAACACGTGTGCTTCTCTGTGACCAGAAGCTCTGGGGGTGTTTGACCCATCTCCTCCGCCAGCTCCACAGCATTTGGGGTTTAGCAGGGTAGAGCAACAATGTGAAATGGGAGCTCCTGCCCTGCGCTCGCTTTGCTAATAGCCAGCGTTTCTTCATATCCAATGTAAAAACTGATGACATCTGTTCTGTCTCCCGCACCTTCATTGTGGGTGACATCTTATATCATTTTCTAGATGTATTTTGGACGGAAAAAAATAAAACAATAAAAACATTAATTGAAGATTTGAGGTCACAAAACTTATTAACCCAGCTCCTCAGAGACGACTGAGAAGATCTACAAGTTTTGGAGAAAAATTTAGTGGCATGATTCTGTCTTCAGTTTATAGAAGTTAATCTGTGTTTATGAGACACTGAGTACATTGAGCTACGCATATTTGATCGTTAACATCTAAGAGAAAAGCAGAAAAGTTTGGACGACCTGTTCTGGGGATTAAAAATAAAATGTCTCTACTTCTAGAAATGTTCTGTAACTGTGCGCAGCAACTGATAGTGGTCACGTGAGGCTGTTAGTTTAGGCAAGTGGAAGATTTGGAACAGGCTTTTCACAGTTCTCTGATGACCATATTAGAACTTTTCAAAAACCACAAACGTGCAGATGAAATATGTGTTTCAGATGGGACGCAGAATTATTTCTTTAATAAATTCATTACCCTATAGGAGTGTTTACACGTTTTAATCCTGCAATGTTTTGGGTAAATAATGATAGGAGGTTTTACCTCTTATCCATCCTATTGTATATTGTCCTATTTTTCACTATTGAGGTACAGGTTTAGAAAGATTCAAATATTTAAAAGGGTTGTCCAGCAGTATCTGCACATTGGGCGTGTTCAAAAACCCGTACTCGCCTGCTAATGTAACACCCCAGAGTTGTGTTACTACACGCCTCTACCCCGCTACTATCTTCTAAGAGCCTGTGTATTGTCATCTGATGTAATTTATATTATGTCTTCACAAATGTGCATATAAAACCATGTTAAATACAATTGTTCCTGTAATTTCCCGGGTTCACCAGCAGATGGCAGCAATGCATTGGTCAGGTACAAGTCCTAGTTTAGTGTATCTAGGCAGGAATGGATTATTCCAGCTTAGCTCCCCATCTGTGAGAGAAGTGGGCTGTTCCAACATCCTGCAGCATGGGTGAAGAAGGAAGTTAGAATCAGTATAGCCCACCCCCTGCTAGAGGTAGGGTGTGTGTGTGTGTGTGTGTGTGTAGGAGATCCCCTGCATAGGGAAGACAGCAAGGATCTTGTCTCGGCTGAGACTTGATCATATCCCCAGACTGAGCAGCTTCAGCCTCAGCTGGATGAAAAGAAGCAGAAACTACAACCTCCAGAGTTCCAGGAAGAAAGCATTCCCTGAGAAATCTGAGAGATAAGTCCAGAGACCTAGGAGAAGCCATTCCTCTTCAGCTAGTCTGCCCCCATACAGCAGAAGTTATAGAAAAGTGCAGAAGATTAATTCCTGTCACAATTACAGAGCTACCAAGCAGACTACTTATCCTGAAAGCTCCCCACATGTAAAGCAGAAGCACTCATTCCTGCCAATCATTGCTAAAAACCTGCTGGGACTAAGAGACCAAGGCTGTATACTGCTTGGATACAAATTATCTTCATTAAAGAAACGGAAACACCGTTGACAGAATTATCACCACCCTATAGAGACATTATAAGCAATCATACCACTCTGGCATTCCTAATCTGGGATATACATTATAACACCTTGGAAGGGCCCTGGGGTAGTACCCTGCACACGCTGCAATTGGAGTCACGACAAATCAGAACCTTAAATCTCCGTATCCTGGCCATTGCACTAACCAAAGCTCTGTTTGGCTCCCTTGCTCCCTTCAGCAGTGTGGTCCCCATCCTGTAAACTTCTGGATGAATGGGGTCACGTCACTGCCATTGTTCCCTCTAAGCCTGGGGTGTAGATATAGGGGAAGCGGCTGATTTGGGGCCTGAACTCAGAAGGGGACCACCTAAGAGGAGGATTTAACAGATTTTATATACAGGGCCCCCTCAACAGTATTATACAATTACATTATATATAGTTACACTGTAGAAAACAGACGAAGCTGCTACTCAGGAGTGGGGGTTGCACAGGATTCGAGAGTTGCGAACAAGTTGCTGGGGGAGGGGGCCCATTAAAAAATTTGCTGTGGGGCCCAGTCATATCTAAGTACACAACTGCTCTAAGCCTTTGCAGTTACTGAGTGGAGCTGGGCGATACATCATGAAAGATGGGGAATCTGTTAATAAGGGTGGATTCCCATGTAGCAACCATAGGGTAAACTTCAAATTGTGTGTGAAAATCATTTAAGGGGTATTCCCAATTTCCCATCTCTGACTTTTCTGTGGGTTTACCATACAAGTCCAATAGATGCGGACTCTCGAGAACAGAGCTTTATTTGCCTACTGCAGTGTATGAGGAGGTGACTCCACATGCATGTCTCTCTCCATTTACTTCTAAAGGCCCCTTTACATGGCCAGATGGAGTAGATGATTGTCGGGATGCAAACATTCCTTCTCGACAAATCGCCTGCTCGTCATTTGAGGAGGCCTCTACATTTACATGCAGCGATCTCCTCCAAAGAATCATTGCTGTTTAGATGGTGGGATCTGCTGCTGGCAAATAATGATCAAGGTTAACCTTTCGGTCATTTATAGGTAATCGGTGGCAGCTTTACACCAGCAAGTAATTGATACAGAGAGCTTGTATGAAGACTTGTTAGTGATAATCTGCCCAGGCAAGGTAAAGGACCCTTAAAGAGGACCTTTCACCACAAAACGCAATGCAATCTGAACCATGTTATAGAGAAGGAGAAGCCAAGAAGATTGATATATAGTTTTGATGGAAAAGATTCAGTAAAACCTGTAATTTATTCATATATCTTTGCTTTTTCCACTTCCTGCGAACAGCTATGGGTACAGGGGGGAGGAGTAATCAGTGACAGAGCGATCTCTTATACACACAATGCTATCAATCACTGATAACCCCCTCCTCCCTGTAACCATAGCTGTGATGGGATGCGACACCACAGATAGCACAGTGATAACCTTCTGAATAAAGATAATGTAGTAAATGTTACCTGCAGTCCTATGTAACACCACAGATGACATAGTGATAACTCACTGGTTACAGAAAATTTTGTAATTGTTACCTGCAGTCCCATGTACCACCACAGATGGCACAGTGATAACAGAGTACAAATAACGTAATAATTGTTACCTGCAGTCCTATGTAACACCAGAGATAACACAGTGATAACCCTCTAGGTACAGATATTGTAGAAAATGTTACCTGCAGACCCATGTAACACCACAGATAATACTGTGATAACCCTCTATGTACAGATAATGTAGACGAGGTAACTTGCAGTCCTATGTAACACCATAGATAACAGTGATTGGGTGACGGATGCAGTCTTTGACAATACTTGGAAAGGTGATCAAGGCAAACAACAGACCTTCAGGTCTGTATCATGCCAAGATCATGGCAGATATTGATTTGCGACTGATCGCTTTAACTTCTGTTGTTTTGGGCCAGAACAACAATTTTCACTGACCGGCCGTGGCCAACAAGCGAATCAGACAAAGGCTATGTGCAAGATGACATCTTAGCCATAATGTTACAGATCCAGAAAACAGTAAATGTGCATGAGTGAATCTCTATGTCAGCTCTTACTTTGTTCATTTTGGGAGTAGATGTTTCGGATGGTTGTAGGAATAAGGGAGAGGACACTTTGGAATAAATTTAATGACAAATGCGGCAGAGCTGAGGGTATTGTTTTGCACATCCTATGGTGTTATAACTTATATTTTATGCCTATCCCTGTACGCAAACCTTCCGCATAACCTTAACCTAGAGAGTTGATGTGGCAAAGAGTTACCGTACGTGGCAAATGTTTTTGGCTTTAGACTTACACTTGTGGAGGCCACAGCTTCTTGGACACTTTTCATGATGAACTCGTGTGTGATTGTCCGGGTGGGTAATTCATTGTAAAGGGAGTTGATTAAAGCAACCTTGGCCGCATCTCGCCGTGCTTCTGCTCTACTTGTGCAACACTGAGGAAACAATGAAGACAAAGCTAATTAATATTATAGTGTGTATTATTGAGACACATAAGTTACATAAAGAAGTATTGTGTCACAGGGCATTTGAAAGAAGCACGTGTATAAGAAACCCCATACAGGGTTAAATAGGACTGTCACCTCTCCCGACATTTCCGTTTTAGTAAATACTTGCATTCCCCATAGTGTTACAATTCTGGTGCATCTACTCATTTGACTTTATGTTGTGCCATTCCTCTATTATTCCTTCTAAAGCTTTATGAGTGAATTACCAGCAGTCAGAAATAAAGGTCCTTCTAGCTCTACCATTTAGGGGGTGTGTCTGCACAGTCTAAAATTGGCAGCACTGATTGGATAATGCCATACTGTGCAGGGACACACCCCCAACCAGTAGCACCCTGATGGACCGTGGTGAAAGTCCTAGAAGAAGGACACCCTGTGACCAGGAAGCCATCAGGGACCCTTCTAACAAAAAAGGTCCAAAATGGTTAAATTGGCTCTTTAAGGTGCAAGTGCACTTTAATGACCATATTGAGAAAATTACATAGTTTGACAAATCTGTAATTTTTAGGTTAGTAGTGGCGTTCCCTCCCTTTACATATTTGGATGCAGTATTTCTTCCAATACCCTCACATTCCATCCATAAATAATAAGATCACATTTGACAAATACATAGGTATGGTTGCTAGATTAAAGGGGTTATTCATCTAAAAAAAACGGAGACCGCTTAGGCCGCCATACACAAGTGTATTGTCAGCTGAACCCGCCATGAACGGTTGTTTTTGTCAATAGTCTAATTTGTATGGGGAGCTTCTGACTCTACTGACAGATGATGTTGGGGGAGAGAAGGATGGGATGAATATTTTTGCCCAATCCTTTTGTTCTCCTGGGAGATAAGCTTCCCACAGAAGTGGCTGGTAGAGGCCTTCTCCTCCCTCCCTATTGAATACACATACATATTCGTATGAGCGTGTATGTATATGGGGTAGTCAGGAGGGAGTAGGGAGAGACCGTGAATGTGTATGGCAGCCTTTAGGCAAGTAATCAGCTGCAGTGGTCACTTGTTTCTAAATAAGGGCTCTTTCACACGAGCGGATCCTGTGCGGGTAATCCGCTGCATGAGAGAGAGCCAGGCCCCGCTCCGGACAGCAGAGACAATGATTGATAATACTCCGTGCCTCTCTGTGACCTTTTTACTACAAAATCTCGGTGAGATAAAGTTGTCATCGTGATTTTGTAGTAAAAAGGTCACAGAGAGGCACGGAGTATAATCAATCATGTTACTGCTCCGTGTCTCTGCTGTCCGGAGCGGGGCCTGGCTCTCTTTCACGCAGAGGATTACCCGCACGGCATCTGCTCGTGTGAAAGAGCTCTAACATATTTTTCATTATTCTATGGCATTTCCCAACATTTCCCCCGTTTTTGGTTGTTCTCAGACAATGCTTTTAAATACATAAATGGAAATGGGTGCGAGCAGAACTGGAATTGCCAAAAAGACTCCTGTCTATAGACTCTAGAGAGATCCGGCCTTTAGCGCATTACAGTCAGGCTACTTGATTTATGACATGACTTGAAAGGTGTGCTTTTGTCAGTATGGTTTGGCCTACAGAAGAAGACCATGTGTGCCTCATACCTTCTAACATTACACCAGCCCCATTCTCACCCTAGTTTCCTTTTTACTTGCTTTGAACTTTACACGCTCGTCCCGTTTCCTCCCTTGACGCTCTACCTTTATGTTCTAGATATTTCCCTGACTTCTCTTCATATCAGTACAGAAGACACATTCCAGATATTGCTCAGCTTACTCCTTCAGATCTGCAGCTTCTCCATCTGCGGACACATGATACTAATCACCATATACAATAACTTGACCCGCACTCAGCATGTGCGGTTTCTAAATCTAGGCGGGTTTTTTCTTCTTATCTCTTCTGCTTTGATCTAGTGGTAAACTCTGATTTTTATCCTTTTTCTGAGTAGGACATGTGTCACGGCGATGGGTTTATTTCATACATATTCATCTGGTTTATGATGTTGGTCATATTACTTTAATGAAAACCATTCTTACAGTTTCTTTCCCAAACAAACATTATTTAGGGATGAGCCTGTAATATTATACCAGCTGGAAGATAACCAGATACATTATATTCAAAGGGAAAAAAACAATGTGCCTGGACGTATACATGACCTGTGCTTCTAAGTTGAGTCATAGTATCAGCAATCTAATTAAGTAGGACATATTGAGACAAAAAATATTTTAGTTAAAGAGATGGGTCAGTAAAACATTGCTACTTTTTTTCAAAAGACATGGCTGCAGAAGTTTATGTAGCTCGGCTCCATTGAATGCTGCTGACCTGCAATACCACCTACCAACTGAGGAAAAGTGTGGCGCTGTTTTTTTCTTTGCAGAATTCAAAACTTGGGCAAACCCTTAATGGGAAAGTATCATCAGAAAATGACCTATTGTTTAAATCACAAGTTTATTTAAAACATTTTTTCTACAATTTTTGTTTTCATTTTCCATGTTACTATCTATATTTAAAACAAATACCAAAAATCATGCATTTTTTGCACTAGCCGCTAAGCCTAATATGTTGAGACTTCCTGTACAGGTACTTTTCAGCAGTCATATCATTATCATCCCAGGCAGAATTACAATGACTGATATCACCTCTGTATAATTAACAGACAAAACTTGAATTAAGCAGTAGGTCATTTTCTGATGACACATTCCCTTTAAAGGCTGTTTTCGCACACATTTTTTCCAAAAAAATGCCACAGCTATTTATGAGGCAATCTTTTGAGCTAAAGCCAGAAATGGATGCCAGCAATAGAAAAACAATTCCTTCCTTTACATTTTCCCATTCCTTCTGAATCTACATCTGGCTTTGGCTCAAGAAAAAAAATAAATAAAAATACATAAAAAAAAAAGTGACAAAAGCTGTGTGTGAAATGCCCCTAAATATTATACGACTGAATTGAAATTAGTGCATCTAAAACTGAAACCTGTTAAAAGATTATTTCTTATTCGGGAGCATTCACACAAATTTTGCGGGAACGGGTACAGACCCATTCATTTCAATGGGGCTGCAAAAGATGCGGACAGCACACCTTGTGCTGTCCGCATCTGTAATTCCGTTACGCGGCTTCGCAAAAAATATAGAGCATGTCCAATTTTTTTCCGCAATCGCAGACAAGAAAAGGCATATAGCGCCGGCCATGTGAGGTGCACAAAATGCAAAACGTACATGGCCGGTATCTGCGTTTTGTAGATCTGCAATTTGCGGACCGCAAAACACGGTCGTGTGAAAGCGCGCTTAGGAAAAGTACAAGCAGGATTTTGTCATTTTCCTGCATTCGCCATATGCTAATTACCCATCTGGAGTCACGGAGGTGGAGACACTAAGAAGAGTCAACCTAGCTGTCTTCTAGCTCTTCTCCTTTTCGGACAGGCTGAAGGCGCCTAGCGCCTGTGTAGTGCACCAATGAAGCCGCAGCAGGTACTCTCACTTCACTGTGCATGTGCCATACACTTCTAGCAGGAGTAATAAAGCGATTGCACATCATGCAGTCATAAGACTAGATGCTGCAGAATTGTTATTTCGGGGGAATGCAAGTAGTCACTACAACAGACATGTCAGGAGCGGTGAGCGCTCCTCTTCAAACCAGACATTTCTGCACGACGATTCAATAAACTTGTGGACTCACAATGACACAAAGAATCTTGTTTTTAACAGCAGCCACCTGGTGTTTTTGTCAGTGGAAGATATTATATGATTTGATAGAGAAATTTTGGCAAAAATCGACAGTGTTTTGTAATCTGTGCTATGAGCCTCATTTGTTATCGTTTTGCCTATGGTGCAGTTTAAAACCACCAATTATTTTTAAGGTCTCGGCTTTCATAATCCGCTTTGTCTCACACAGTAGCTGTAGGAAACAGTTGTTTTGTTTCCCAGCCGTTGGTCGGAAGGGCCTGGGATTTCGGCTGTATGGAGTCTTATGTTTAAATCATCACAAGAATCCTTCCCCGTGACAGTCCTGCTGGGCTGCTTTGTGAAATATTGTCACCATTGACGATAAAACAAGAGGAGAACAGCTGTACTGTCACACGGGGAATACGTTCAAGACTTACAACCAGGCTTCATTACCACATTCAGCAACACAACCTTCAAACGTTCATCTATTTAATGTTATCAACATGCACAAAATGTCAAATTATCTCTTCTCATTTCTGACATTTAGTATTTTAATCCTAAAAATGGATCCTCTGTACATCATTTGGTACCATAAATGGGACAAGCATGCCAATCTATCTAAAATACAGGGGTATAATGGGAGTAATGCGCCATAAATAAACGAGACGTTATAAGTAGGGATGAGCGAACTCGAACTGTATAGTTCGGGTTCGTACCGAATTTTGGGGTGTCCGTGACACGGACCCGAACCCGGACATTTTCGTAAAAGTCCGGGTTCGGGTTCGGTGTTCGTCGCTTTCTTCGCGCTTTTGTGACGCTTTCTTGGCGCTTTTTGAAAGGCTGCAAAGCAGCCAATCAACAAGCGTCATACTACTTGCCCCAAGAGGCCATCACAGCCATGCCTACTATTGGCATGGCTGTGATTGGCCAGAGCACCATGGGACCCAGCCTCTATTTAAGCTGGAGTCACATAGCGCCGCCCGTCACTCTGCTCTGATTAGCGTAGGGAGAGGTTGCGGCTGCGACAGTAGGGCGAGATTAGGCAGATTAACTCCTCCAAAGGACTTGATTAACTGATCGATCTGCAGCTGTGGATCATTGAGCTGCTGATCCTCAATTGCTCACTGTTTTTAGGCTGCACAGACCGTTTGTCAGTCACATTTTTCTGGGGTGATCGGCGGCCATTTTGTGTCTTGTGGTGCGCCAGCACAAGCTGCGACCAAGTGCATTTAACCCTCAATGGTGTGGTTGTTTTTTGGCTAAAGCCTACATCAGGGTGAAGCTGTCACACCAAGTGCATTTAACCAGCAATAGTCTGTTCATTTTTTGGCCATATACAAAATCAGGGGCAAGCTGCGCCTGTCACCAAGTGCATTTAACCCTCAATGGTGTGGTTGTTTTTTGGCTAAAGCCTACATCAGGGTGAAGCTGTCACACCAAGTGCATTTAACCAGCAATAGTCTGTTCATTTTTTGGCCATATACTAAATCAGGGGCAAGCTGCGCCTGTCACCAAGTGCATTTAACCCTCAATGGTGTGGTTGTTTTTTGGCTAAAGCCTACATCAGGGTGAAGCTGTCACACCAAGTGCATTTAACCAGCAATAGTCTGTTTATTTTTTGGCCATATCCCAGTCTAATTCTGTCACTAAATCCATACCGGTCACCCAGCGCCTAAATACTAGGCCTCAAATTTATATCCAGCTAAATCTGTCCCTAGTGCTGTAGCTGGGCGAGTTATTTAGTGTCCGTTCAAGCACATTTCTTGTTCTGGGTTGAAATACAATTCCCAATTTAGCAATTTCATAATTTAGTGGTTTCTGCTATATCAGAGCTATTTGAAATCTATCCCTAAAAGGGTATATAATATTCAAGGTGCACATTGGGTCATTCAGAATAACTTCACACACACCCGCTACTGTGTATTTCCAAGTCTAATTCTGTCACTAAACCCATACCTGTCACGCAGCGCCTAAATACTAGGCCTCAAATTTATATCCAGCTAAATCTGTCCCTAGTGCTGTAGCTGGGCGAGTTATTTAGTGTCCGTTCAAGCACATTTCTTGTTCTGGGTTGAAATACAATTCCCAATTTAGCAATTTCATAATTTAGTGGTTTCTGCTATATCAGAGCTATTTGAAATCTATCCCTAAAAGGGTATATAATATTCAAGGTGCACATTGGGTCATTCAGAATAACTTCACACACACCCGCTACTGTGTATTTCCAAGTCTAATTCTGGCACTAAACCCATACCTGTCACCCAGCGCCTAAATACTAGGCCTCAAATTTATATCCCGCTAAATCTGTCCTTAGTGCTGTAGCTGGGCGAGTTATTTAGTGTCCGTTCAAGCACATTTCTTGTTCTGGGTTGAAATACAATTCCCAATTTAGCAATTTCATAATTTAGTGGTTTCTGCTATATCAGAGCTATTTGAAATCTATCCCTAAAAGGGTATATAATATTCAAGGTGCACATTGGGTCATTCAGAATAACTTCACACACACCCGCTACTGTGTATTTCCAAGTCTAATTCTGGCACTAAACCCATACCTGTCACCCAGCGCCTAAATACTAGGCCTCAAATTTATATCCCGCTAAATCTGTCCTTAGTGCTGTAGCTGGGCGAGTTATTTAGTGTCCGTTCAAGCACATTTCTTGTTCTGGGTTGAAATACAATTCCCAATTTAGCAATTTCATAATTTAGTGGTTTCTGCTATATCAGAGCTATTTGAAATCTATCCCTAAAAGGGTATATAATATTCAAGGTACACATTGGGTCATTCAGAATAACTTCACACACACCCGCTACTGTGTATTTCCAAGTCTAATTCTGGCACTAAACCCATACCTGTCACCCAGCGCCTAAATACTAGGCCTCAAATTTATATCCCGCTAAATCTGTCCTTAGTGCTGTAGCTGGGCGAGTTATTTAGTGTCCGTTCAAGCACATTTCTTGTTCTGGGTTGAAATACAATTCCCAATTTAGCAATTTCATAATTTAGTGGTTTCTGCTATATCAGAGCTATTTGAAATCTATCCCTAAAAGGGTATATAATATTCAAGGTGCACATTGGGTCATTCAGAATAACTTCACACACACCCGCTACTGTGTATTTCCAAGTCTAATTCTGGCACTAAACCCATACCTGTCACCCAGCGCCTAAATACTAGGTCTCAAATTTATATCCCGCTAAATCTGTCCTTAGTGCTGTAGCTGGGCGAGTTATTAAGTGTCCGTTCAAGCACATTTCTTGTTCTGGGTTGAAATACAATTCCCAATTTAGCAATTTCATAATTTAGTGGTTTCTGCTATATCAGAGCTATTTGAAATCTATCCCTAAAAGGGTATATAATATTCAAGGTGCACATTGGGTCATTCAGAATAACTTCACACACACCCGCTACTGTGTATTTCCAAGTCTAATTCTGGCACTAAACCCATACCTGTCACCCAGCGCCTAAATACTAGGCCTCAAATTTATATCCCGCTAAATCTGTCCTTAGTGCTGTAGCTGGGCGAGTTATTTAGTGTCCGTTCAAGCACATTTCTTGTTCTGGGTTGAAATACAATTCCCAATTTAGCAATTTCATAATTTAGTGGTTTCTGCTATATCAGAGCTATTTGAAATCTATCCCTAAAAGGGTATATAATATTCAAGGTGCACATAGGGTCATTCAGAATAACTTCACACACACGCTTCTGTGCATTTCCAAGTCTAATTCTGTCACTAAATCCATACCGGTCACCCAGCGCCTAAATACTAGGCCTCAAATTTATATCCAGCTAAATCTGTCCCTAGTGCTGTAGCTGGGCGAGTTATTTAGTGTCCGTTCAAGCACATTTCTTGTTCTGGGTTGAAATACAATTCCCAATTTAGCAATTTCATAATTTAGTGGTTTCTGCTATATCAGAGCTATTTGAAATCTATCCCTAAAAGGGTATATAATATTCAAGGTGCACATAGGGTCATTCAGAATAACTTCACACACCCGCTACTGTGCATTTCCAAATCTAATTCTGTCACTAAACCCATACCTGTCACCCAGCGCCTAAATACTAGGCCTCAAATTTATATCCCGCTAAATCTCTCGTTACCGCTGTCCTGTTGTGGCTGGGAAAGTTATTTAGTGTCCGTCAAAGCACATTTTTTGTTCTGGGTTGAAATACAATTCCCAATTTAGCAATTTCATAATTTAGTCGTTTCTGCTATATCAGAGCTATTTGAAATCTATCCCTAAAAGGGTAGATCATATTGAAGGTGCACATAGGGTCATTCAGAATAACTTCACACACACGCTTCTGTGCATTTCCAAGTCTAATTCTGTCACTAAATCCATACCGGTCACCCAGCGCCTAAATACTAGGCCTCAAATTTATATCCCGCTGAATTTGAATACAATACATTGGGCCAAATAATATATTTGTTGTTGTGGTGAACCATAACAATGAGAAAAACATCTAGTAAGGGACGCGGACGTGGACATGGTCGTGGTGGTGTTAGTGGACCCTCTGGTGCTGGGAGAGGACGTGGCCGTTCTGCCACATCCACACGTCCTAGTGTACCAACTACCTCAGGTCCCAGTAGCCGCCAGAATTTACAGCGATATATGGTGGGGCCCAATGCCGTTCTAAGGATGGTAAGGCCTGAGCAGGTACAGGCATTAGTCAATTGGGTGGCCGACAGTGGATCCAGCACGTTCACATTATCTCCCACCCAGTCTTCTGCAGAAAGCGCACAGATGGCGCCTGAAAACCAACCCCATCAGTCTGTCACATCACCCCCATGCATACCAGGGAAACTGTCTCAGCCTCAAGTTATGCAGCAGTCTCTTATGCTGTTTGAAGACTCCGCTGGCAGGGTTTCCCAAGGGCATCCACCTAGCCCTTCCCCAGCGGTGAAAGACATAGAATGCACTGACGCACAACCACTTATGTTTCCTGATGATGAGGACATGGGAATACCACCTCAGCATGTCTCTGATGATGACGAAACACAGGTGCCAACTGCTGCGTCTTTCTGCAGTGTGCAGACTGAACAGGAGGTCAGGGATCAAGACTGGGTGGAAGACGATGCAGGGGACGATGAGGTCCTAGACCCCACATGGAATGAAGGTCGTGCCACTGACTTTCACAGTTCGGAGGAAGAGGCAGTGGTGAGACCGAGCCAACAGCGTAGCAAAAGAGGGAGCAGTGGGCAAAAGCAGAACACCCGCCGCCAAGAGACTCCGCCTGCTACTGACCGCCGCCATCTGGGACCGAGCACCCCAAAGGCAGCTTCAAGGAGTTCCCTGGCATGGCACTTCTTCAAACAATGTGCTGACGACAAGACCCGAGTGGTTTGCACGCTGTGCCATCAGAGCCTGAAGCGAGGCATTAACGTTCTGAACCTGAGCACAACCTGCATGACCAGGCACCTGCATGCAAAGCATGAACTGCAGTGGAGTAAACACCTTAAAACCAAGGAAGTCACTCAGGCTCCCCCTGCTACCTCTTCTGCTGCTGCCGCCTCGGCCTATTCTGCTGCTGCCGCCTCGGCCTCTTCCTCCGCCTCTGGAGGAACGTTGGCACCTGCCGCCCAGCAAACAGGGGATGTACCACCAACACCACCACCACCACCTCCGTCACCAAGCGTCTCAACCATGTCACACGCCAGCGTTCAGCTCTCCATCTCACAAACATTTGATAGAAAGCGTAAATTCCCACCTAGCCACCCTCGATCCCTGGCCCTGAATGCCAGCATTTCTAAACTACTGGCCTATGAAATGCTGTCATTTAGGCTGGTGGACACAGACAGCTTCAAACAGCTCATGTCGCTTGCTGTCCCACAGTATGTTGTTCCCAGCCGGCACTACTTCTCCAAGAGAGCCGTGCCTTCCCTGCACAACCAAGTATCCGATAAAATCAAGTGTGCACTGCGCAACGCCATCTGTGGCAAGGTCCACCTAACCACAGATACGTGGACCAGTAAGCACGGCCAGGGACGCTATATCTCCCTAACTGCACACTGGGTAAATGTAGTGGCAGCTGGGCCCCAGGCGGAGAGCTGTTTGGCGCACGTCCTTCCGCCGCCAAGGATCGCAGGGCAACAATCTTTGCCTCCTGTTGCCACCTCCTCCTTCTCGGCTTCCTCCTCCTCTTCTTCCACCTGCTCATCCAGTCAGCCACACACCTTCACCACCAACTTCAGCACAGCCCGGGGTAAACGTCAGCAGGCCATTCTGAAACTCATATGTTTGGGGGACAGGCCCCACACCGCACAGGAGTTGTGGCGGGGTATAGAACAACAGACCGACGAGTGGTTGCTGCCGGTGAGCCTCAAGCCCGGCCTGGTGGTGTGTGATAATGGGCGAAATCTCGTTGCAGCTCTGGGACTAGCCAATTTGACGCACATCCCTTGCTTGGCGCATGTGCTGAATTTGGTGGTGCAGAAGTTCATTCACAACTACCCCGACATGTCAGAGCTGCTGCATAAAGTGCGGGCCGTCTGTTCGCGCTTCCGGCGTTCACATCCTGCTGCTGCTCGCCTGTCTGCGCTACAGCGTAACTTCGGCCTTCCCGCTCACCGCCTCATATGCGACGTGCCCACCAGGTGGAACTCCACCTTGCACATGCTGGACAGACTGTGCGAGCAGCAGCAGGCCATAGTGGAGTTTCAGCTGCAGCACGCACGGGTCAGTCGCACTACAGAACAGCACCACTTCACCACCAATGACTGGGCCTCCATGCGAGACCTGTGTGCCCTGTTGCGCTGTTTCGAGTACTCCACCAACATGGCCAGTGGCGATGACACCGTTATCAGCGTTACAATACCACTTCTATGTCTCCTTGAGAAAACACTTAGGGCGATGATGGAACAGGAGGTGGCCCAGGAGGAGGAGGAGGAGGAGGAGGAAGAGGGGTCATTTTTAGCACTTTCAGGCCAGTCTCTTCGAAGTGACTCAGAGGGAGGTTTTTGGCAACAGCAGAGGCCAGGTACAAATGTGGCCAGCCAGGGCCCACTACTGGAGGACGAGGAGGATGAGGATGAGGAGGAGGTGGAGGAGGATGAGGATGAAGCATGGTCACAGCGGGGTGGCACCCAACGCAGCTCGGGTCCATCACTGGTGCGTGGCTGGGGGGAAAGGCAGGACGATGACGATACGCCTCCCACAGAGGACAGCTTGTCCTTATCCCTGGGCAGCCTGGCACACATGAGCGACTACATGCTGCAGTGCCTGCGCAACGACAGCAGAGTTGCCCACATTTTAACCTGTGCGGACTACTGGGTTGCCACCCTGCTGGATCCACGCTACAAAGACAATGTGCCCACCTTACTTCCTGCACTGGAGCGTGATAGGAAGATGCGCGAGTACAAGCGCACGTTGGTAGACGCGCTACTGAGAGCATTCCCAAATGTCACAGGGGAACAAGTGGAAGCCCAAGGCCAAGGCAGAGGAGGAGCAAGAGGTCGCCAAGGCAGCTGTGTCACGGCCAGCTCCTCTGAGGGCAGGGTTAGCATGGCAGAGATGTGGAAAACTTTTGTCAACACGCCACAGCTAACTGCACCACCACCTGATACGCAACGTGTTAGCAGGAGGCAACATTTCACTAACATGGTGGAACAGTACGTGTGCACACCCCTCCACGTACTGACTGATGGTTCGGCCCCATTCAACTTCTGGGTCTCTAAATTGTCCACGTGGCCAGAGCTAGCCTTTTATGCCTTGGAGGTGCTGGCCTGCCCGGCAGCCAGCGTTTTGTCTGAACGTGTATTCAGCACGGCAGGGGGCGTCATTACAGACAAACGCAGCCGCCTGTCTACAGCCAATGTGGACAAGCTGACGTTCATAAAAATGAACCAGGCATGGATCCCACAGGACCTGTCCGTCCCTTGTCCAGATTAGACATTAACTACCTCCCCATAACCATATATTATTGGACTCCAGGGCACTTCCTCATTCAATCCTATTTTTATTTTCATTTTACCATTATATTGCGATGCTACCCAAAGTTGAATGAACCTCTCCTCTGCCTGTGTGCTAGGCCTAAATATATGCCAATGGACTGTTGCAGTGGTGGCTGACATGAAGCCTGATTCTCTGCTATGACATGCAGACTAATTCTCTGCTGACATGAAGCCAGATTGTCTGTTACGGGACCTCTCTCCTCTGCCTGGGTGCTGGGCCTAAATTTATGACAATGGACTGTTGCAGTGGTGGCTGACGTGAAGCCTCATTCTCTGCTATGACATGCAGACTGATTCTCTGCTGACATGAAGCCAGATTGTCTGTTACGGGACCTCTCTCCTCTGCCTGTGTGCTAGGCCTAAATATATGCCAATGGACTGTTGCAGTGGTGGCTGACGTGAAGCCTGATTCTCTGCTATGACATGCAGACTGATTCTCTGCTGACATGAAGCCAGATCCTCTGTTACGGGACCTCTCTCCTCTGCCTGTGTGTGTGCTGGGCCTAAATATATGCCAATGGACTGTTGCAGTGGTGGCTGACGTGAAGCCTCATTCTCTGCTATGACATGCAGACTAATTCTCTGCTGACATGAAGACAGATTCTCTGTTACGGGACCTCCCTCCTCTGCCTGGGTGCTGGGCCTAAATATATGCCAATGGACTGTTGCAGTGGTGGGTGACGTGAAGCCTCATTCTCTGCTATGACATGCAGACTAATTCTCTGCTGACATGAAGCCAGATTGTCTGTTACGGGACCTCTCTCCTCTGCCTGTGTGTGTGCTGGGCCTAAATATATGCCAATGGACTGTTGCAGTGGTGGCTGACGTGAAGCCTCATTCTCTGCTATGACATGCAGACTAATTCTCTGCTGACATGAAGACAGATTCTCTGTTACGGGACCTCTCTCCTCTGCCTGTGTGTGTGCTGGGCCTAAATATATGCCAATGGACTGTTGCAGTGGTGGCTGACGTGAAGCCTCATTCTCTGCTATGACATGCAGACTAATCTCTGCTGACATGAAGACAGATTCTCTGTTACGGACTCCCTCATATGCCTGTGTGCTGGCATACATATATGCAATGGACTGTGACAGTGTGGCTGACGGAAGCCTCATCTTGCTGAACATGCAGAATATCTCTGTGACATGAAGACCAGATCGTTGTTACGCGGACCTCTCTGCTCTGCCTGGTGCTAGGACTAAATATATGCCAATGGATGTTGCAGTGGTGGGTGACGTGAGCCTCATTCTCTGCTATGACTGCAGACTGATTCTCTGATGTCAGGACAGCCAGATTGTCTGTTACGGGACCTCTCTGACTTGCCTGTGTGCTAGGCCTAAATATATGCCCAATGACTGTTGCGTGGTTGGTGACGTGAAGCCTCATTCCTCTGCTATGACATGCCAGACGTTCTCTGCTGTCATGAAGCCAGATGTCTGTTCGGGACCTCTTCGCTCTTGCTGTGTGCTAGGCCTAAATTAGCAATGGACTGGGCAGGGAGTGGCTGAGTGAAGCTCATTCTCTGCTATGACATGCAGACTAATTCT